>NC_052505.1:98474499-98537138 GCF_014356525.2 Nilaparvata lugens | reverse complement strand
ATTATTAATAATTTGATAAACAAATACTGAAAATGGAACAAGGAGTATCGATTTATATTCCTCAATACAAATCATTTGTGGTCAGTGGAAATATAATTTAGGGTGAAATGAAAGAGAGTATTTTGTCAGTGGTACTCCCAACATCTTTTCATCCCACCTCAATATGGAGAGGCTCCCAATATCTCTGTTCAGAGTGAAAACAATATAATTTAAAATTTTCAATATTCAAATCAAATCAAGTTATATTACTTTGATTTTATTTCTAACGTATTACTCTCTCACACTTCTCCAATTTCCTCGTTGGTATTGAATTTCTGAGTTGGTATAAACTGAGTTTCAAGGAATATCCATTCTATTAGAAAGATTCACAACTCCATAATATAATGTTCCAAAACTATTAATTTGAGAATCTGAACTCTTGAAATCGTTAAATGAGTATGTTTGAATTGGAATAATAATAATGATACTGACGGTGATGCCCACATAAGCTCTTGGGCTTGTGCGTGGGTAATGAGTGAGAGGGATGATGATGAGAGATGACGACTACTTTTTAGGTAGTCGGGACCGACGGCTTATCGTCTCCTACGAAAGACGGGGTGGCCGTATCTATGTGACAGTTCTGTGGTCAAAAACTTTGGCCCTGGTCGAGATTCGAACTAGGGTTCTCTTGATTATTAGAAGTATATAAGTTTGATGCAGTTATGTAATGAAGAGAGAATCTACAAAATTGTTCAATTCAAACGATGAACAATCAACAATCATGAAACTCAATCCAGCAATTTATTTATGATTAGACCATCCTAACAATTAACCATGATTAATATTCAAGGAAGGATCCTCCCACCAATTAATACACCTACA
This sequence comes from Nilaparvata lugens, assembly GCF_014356525.2. NCBI lineage: Eukaryota > Metazoa > Arthropoda > Insecta > Hemiptera > Delphacidae > Nilaparvata > Nilaparvata lugens. Next base: position 98,536,277 of record NC_052505.1, on the reverse strand, counting down.
AAACACGTTTCAAATACATTATAGTTTGTTACAAGAGTCATAAAACTAACAAACAACTGAGTAAGAAATTTCTAGAATTTTCACTTCCACATAATTATTACCGAACATCTTCCAAAAGGATTAAAATATTAGTGGATAGAAGAGACTGTTCATAGTATGAAAGCTGATTATATCTACATTGATTACAAGGATCTAACTAACACCAAATGCAACTATCAAAAGACGGCAAGGAAATGAGAATGCAGAAGATAAAATTAAATGGCTTTTAAAATTAACAGTTACTAAAAAGCTCAATTGTGTAACTGCGATACTCTCTGAATACCATTTATGTTGTTATAGTCATACTCAAGATGGCAGTGCACGGTAACCATGATCAGGATCGTAAAACAGGAAAAATTGTCTTCACGTTTTATTGTTAAGTAATATGACTCGGGAAGGATTATCATTTTATCCTTATTATTTAGTAATATCAGTCAGGAAGGATGATTATTTTGTTCCTCACTATTTGGTCATATCAGTCAGGAAGTATGGTTATTCTATTCCTAATTATTCGGCCCATCTCTCAAAATAGTGTCAAGTAGTGTCGTTAATTTAGTATTTGTTCTGGTGCTTTGGTTGTCTATAAAATATTAATTACTTGTAATGAGCTAGCGGTTCTGTGGGATGTTAATACAAGTTGCTTGTTTTGACGTTCTAATTTTGATTCAAGACCTCTAAAGCAGGCTAAGATTTGAAAAATTATTATTGGATCTTGAATTGAATTACCCATATGAATCAGATTCTATTGAATGACAAGCATGTAGGAAGTTTTTGTTTATTTCCGGTTCATAAATTTCATCTTCTACATTGTTAATACTCTCTTTCTCTTCATTTTGTAGTAATTAATGACGGATATTGCCATAGGAGAAAGGAGAACATCTATTCATTGTCATATTATTCATGCGGATTTTATAGGATTAGTTTCGAAATCCACCCATTTATTCTAATAATTTATTGATTCTTTATCACAAATGACAATATATTGCCAGACCTCTGACTTGCAAATCCTGCAAGACTATTTCATACAACACTACATTTTAATGTAAACTAATGGGAAAATTAGCGTATTCAGAGCAGAGAATAAATATGTAGATGAGTAGATGGATAGCTTCTAGAAACGAAGAGTATGACTTATTTGTTGAATACAAATCGAAAAACTTCGAAAAATATCACGAGTAGAATGTTTATTTTTAGCCGTTGCACAGCCGGTAAATAAAGAATCTACATGCAGAATTTCAAGTTATTCAGTTCAGTAGTTGAGACGTGATGATGCGTCATACATGGATTTCCTATTGCGTAGACTACGTGTAAAAGCCACTTCTTTCTTTTTTCCACTTCTTTTATTTATTATATTACTAGCTGTCAGGCTTGCTTCGCTCGCCATATCCGTCTAGCCAGGGGGCTCTGCCTCCTGGACCGTCCAAGAATGAAATCAGCAGGCTCGCTTCGCTCGCCTGCATTTTTCATTTAAGCATTTTTATCATATGTTAGGACAATCCAGTCGGGGGCCAGACGTCTGGCTAAACGGATATGGCGAGCGAAGCGATCCTGACGGCTAGTAATATAATATTCCCAGGATAGAAGTAGCAGTGCCCAATCAATTTTTCCGCGATAAATGCATTTGCATCTTCAACTTGGTGCCAACCTAACAAAGTCAACTCAACTTAATGCCAACCTGACAAAATTATTAATTTAGTTGCCAGTTAACAACTGTTTCGAAGAGGTACTCTATCTAGATTATAGTTCTATAGTAACATATGATATGGAAATTTCAATTATAATTAAGAGATTGGGAGAAGAAGAATATACATGCTAAAAGACGAACTTTAAACCCTTAAAAACAACCCTTAGAGTTAAAATATTGCCAAAAGATTTCTTAGTGGCGCCCTAAAGGCCAACTGAACATACCTACCAAATTTGAACGTTTTTGGTCCGGTAGATTTTTAGTTCTGCAAGTGAGTGAGTGAGTGAGTCAGTCAGTCAGTCAGTCAGTCAGTCAGTGAGTGAGTGCCATTTCTTTCGCTTTTATATATATAGATAGATTAAAAGCTCTATTCATTTCATACTCCTCTTGATCTAACTACAGAATTACTAAACTAAATAGTGAGGTCCAAATCATAATGGCAGTGGAGAAAGAAACGATAACAACGTTGCCGATCGTCGGTCTTGTCAATGCCTTCTATGAAGAGTAACTGATACCCGTTTATTGATGTAATATCAACTGTTCATTCTCGTTTGGAATAATCAATAATATTATATCAAGAAAGAAATTGAATACGACATTTGTTAATCATTTCATAATTAAGATTGAATATTTTATTGAATAATTATACTTCTACATTGTTAAAAAACCAACTGGCAACAGAGCAAAACGAGAAAGAGATAGCGCTATCCTCTTTGTTGAATGCTAGATAAAAAAATCTGGTGTGCGCACTCACACAACTTTCCTTGCCGTTATGAAAATTGATCACCTGACGCTAGTGTTCCCGCGCATCTCAAGTCTACTATTCAAAGATTCGAGCCAGAATGTTACAGGACAATAACGCTGGAGACACACGAGGTCTGCTATCTCTTCATAGTGAATCATATTATAGAATCAAGCTGCCAACAGTTTGCAATTGTATAATCACATTTTCTCGGATTTCGAGCTTATTTTTAATTTTAGGTGAAAATGTTACAAAACATTAATTGTAGAGATTCTCATGCTCAATCTTTTCCACTCGAAATTTTTCGTTTAAATTGTATCTGAAGCCTGATAATTGAGAATCTAAAATCAAACTTTGCATAGATGGGGCGGAGCTCCTAAAATTTTTACAGATATGGTACTTGTGGCAGTTGATGGAGCTTATCGATGACTATTGTAGGTATAACTTAAATCAAAATCGTTGGAGCCGTTTTCGAGAAAATCGCGGAAAACCCTGTTTTTGACAACATTTTCGCCATTTTAGCCGCCATCTTGAATCGCATTTGATCGAAATTGTTCGTGTCGGATCCTTATATTGTTAGGACCTCACGTTCCAAATTTCAAAGTCATTCCGTTAATTGGGAGATGAGATATCGTGTACACAGACGCACATACACACACAACACACACACACACACACACACACACACACACACACACACACACACACACACACACCCACCACACACAAAATACACACACAAACATAGTACAGACCAATACCAAAAATCACTTTTTCGGACTCAGGGGACCTTGAAACGTATAAAATTTAGAAATTGGGGTACCTTAATTTTTTTCGGGAAAGCAATACTTTCCTTACTATGGTATATGGCAAGGAAAGTAATAGCAATACAATATTGATAATCAAACACTGTCATTATAACGTGGACCTCAGTATAATCCGCGGATGATATTCCTCTGGTAATTTCCTTATCTTTTTGAGTTTTCTTGTATGTTACTCCACACGCCGTTGCATAATAGTATCACTTTCTTCGACCTTCCTGGTTGCATACGTTTAACAACAATTGTGTTGACACACTACAAACATCACTCCCAACCATCAGCATTCTTATCAATGTCTCCCATTTACCTATGCTAACTGTATAAGGTTCTTTCTCCTCTCTTCTTCTTCTTCTTTCTTCTTCTTGCTTCTTTCTTCTTCTTCTTCTTCTTCTTTTTCTTTTTTTCTTCTTCTTGTTCTTCTTTCTTCTTCTTCATCTCTCTTCTTTTTCTTCTCTCGCTTCTTCTTCTTCTTCTTTTTTTTCTTCTTTTTTTTTCTTTTTTTTTTCTTTCTTCTTATTTTCTTCTTCTTCTTCTTCTTCTTCTTTCTTCTTCTTCTTCTTCTTCTTCTTCTTCTTTCTTCTCTTCTTAGTGTATCACGTTTTTTCTGTACGTTGCTCTTTCCTTTAGTGAGGTCCACGTATAATTGCAGTATTTGAGTAACTATGGTGCTGCTATCCTTGTCTATCATCCTTGTATCATCTTCTTATCATCTTCTTATCACCTCCGTATCATCTTTGTATATTCTGTGTATCATCTTCGTATAATTTTTGTATCATCTTCATAGCTCTGCTACATAAAATTAGCGTAAATCTACTTATAGCAGAGCTACATCTAGCAGAGTTACATATAGCTCTGCTTCATAAAATTAACGTACATCTACTTATATCAGAGCCACATCTGGCAGAGCTATATGTAGCTGATAGAGTTACATGTAGCTCTAATTTTTATAGCTCCAGCTACATAGTGTAAACGAAGCTTTACACTCTCACCCCAGAAAAAAAAGTAGACAGTAGTCGATAGTAATCGGACAAAAATCGGCATGAAATTTGGAACATAAACAGCTTATTCCATGGGATATCTTCTTATACTATATCTTCTCTATGGTTAAACGTAGATGGTTCATAGAGGATTCAATGGTGAAAGAAGTCCCTCGAATGATACATACTGAATCAAGTTCACGGACTCTGATATCACACTAATCATTCCCCACACACTGAGCGAAAAACTCCAGTCAGAAAAGATAAGAAAGTATTATAATGCATCTACTCTTTCAATACACACGGAAGTGTGTCTCAAGAAAGTCTTCTTCTTCAACATAATCATCATCTTCTTCTCTTTTTTTCTTCCTCTTTTCATCTCATTTGTCTCTCCTTTTGTATATCTGTTTGTGTCGCGGCTTCATCAATTGTTCTCTTACTGTGGAATTCAAATGCATCCTCCATTCACAGACCTGAGAATAATACTGGAGATAGTACCGTATCGTAAGCGATATATAGGTGATGTGCTATGTACTGTATCATATATAGTGATACAATCATTTATATTTAATTTAACAATATATAGTTGTAGTATACGAGGGTTATATATATGTACTGTGGCTAGCAATATAGGTGGTCTGGTTTTTATACATAGAGATATATCTATATATCTTTCTATCATCTTTTTATGATCTTTGTATCATCTTCCAATAAAGTGAGGTCCACGTTATAATGACGGTATTTGATTTACATTGGCGTTGCTATCTTTGTCTACCATTCGACAAAACAGATATAGCGCTATCCTTTTCTAGATTTGCAACGTTTTGTTTTTAACCAGAATATTGTTTTTGACATTGTAAAAATATAATCAATTAACAGGTTAAGTCTGCGTGGAATAATCAACCATGTCGCAATCAACACAGATGTTGATACGAAGATGATACAATAATTATACAAGGATGATAGACAAGGATAGCAACACTAATGTTGATCAAATACTGCCAATATAACGTGGACCTCACTATATAGGAATGATACAAAAATTATATGAAGATGATACACAGAATATACGAAGATGATACGGAGGTGATACGAAGATGATACAAGGATAGCAACACCAATGTTGATCAAATACTGCCATTATAACGTGCATTATAAAGATGATTTATATGTAGCTCTGCTACAAATCAATCTTTGTCTATAGCAAAGCTAGATGTAGCTGCTCTGTCCTTGAAGGAAGGCTGTCGCAGCTGTTTGTAGCTGTTTAGTGCCTGCTGGGTTTGCATCAGATATACTGTATATATTTGTTGTCAGAGTGCTAGTGGGCTACTGCGCATTGCAAGCATTTATTTTTGATTTTTATATTATTGTACAATGATGGAGAGTGAATTTGACTGGAATAGGGACAAAATTATCCAATATCTTCTTTTTCTTCTCTGTGGTACCATTTTGATGCCATTACTTGTAGAAGAGCTACATATATTTCGGAATGAACCAGTATTCACTGCTCAGTTCCCAGCCAGATGCCGAAGAAGAAGGTAGTTCTTGCGGCAGCCGCTGCTTTCGCCGCAGCTACTGTGATATTTTCAGCACAGAAGAGAAAGAAGATATTGGATAATTTTGTCTCTATTCCAGTCAAATTAACTCTCCATCATTGTACAATAATAACTTTTATAATTCAATATGAAGTGATAATTAAGTGTTATATTTACATATACTTTGGTGTTTTAATTTCTCTAAATTCAAAATGTTTAGCTTATATATATATTTTTGGACGAAAATTGAACTTGAACGTTTTACAAAATCTGAATCTGAAAACAGTAGAAACATAACCTATTTTTGGACATTTTATTAATTTATCAAAATTTGGGAATGGAATAGATTTGGGCCTGTTGTTCCTTCCTAATCATATTTATATGATTTGTGATTCTGTCCACGAATAAATGAATAAATAAATAATATATGAATCAAAAATAAATGCTCGAAATGCGCAGTAACCTACTAGAGCTCTGACAACAAATGAGTACAGTATATCTGGTGTAAACCCAGCAGGCACTGAACAGCTGCAAACAGCAGTAAACAGCTGCGGCAGCCTTCCCTCAAGGACAGAACAGCTACATAGCCCTGCAATAAACAAAATTTGACATGTAATAGAGCTACATGTAGCTCTGCCACATAGTATAAACCTAGCTTTAGAATGGAACAGTATGAGAGACTACCATCGTCACATAGCTTCACGAAAAACAACTACTAGGACTCGGCTTAAGTTAACATTGAATATTGGAACATAAACGCCCTATACCATGGCATATCTTCTTGTGCTATCTCTTCTATATGGTTTAACGCTAATCAAGGTTTACTTGGATATATGAACGGATTAAATATAATTTGTTACATCCATAAATAAATAGCTGGTTATCTTAGTTTTAATGTGGATGGTGCATATGGGCATAAAAAAAATATCTTATATGCTATCTCCTCTCTATGATTGGGCGAATGGGTCATGTCATAATCATGAAAGAAAATGTTCATACAATCTTTATGCTGATGTATGATGTATGCTTGCTGATATATGAATATATTTATACTTTCATTACATATTATCATACAAGCTTTTAGGGAATTGTGGATAAGCATTTTCAAAGCTTTGTTTGCTTTTTTACTTTCTTTGCCATATTACCATAGGTAAGGAAAGTATTGCTTTCCGAAAAAATTAAGGTACCCCAGTTTCTAAATTTCTATACGTTTCAAGGTCCCCTGAGTCCGAAAAAGTGATTTTTGGGTATTGGTCTGTATGTGTGTGTGTGTGTGTGTGTGTGTGTGTGTGTGTGTGTGTGTGTGTGTGTGTTGTGTGTGTGTGTGTGTGTGTGTGTGTGTGTGTGTGTGTGTGTGTGTATGAGTGTATGTGCGTCTGTGTACACGATATCTCATCTCCCAATTAACGGAATGACTTGAAATTTGGAACGTGAGGTCCTTACAATATAAGGATCCGACACGAACAATTTCGATCAAATTCAATTCAAGATGGCGGCTAAAATGGCGGAAATGTTTTCGAAAACTGGGTTTTCCGCGATTTTTTCAAAAACGGCTTCAACGATTTTGATCAAATCCATATCTAATATAGTCATTAGTCTGCTCTATCAACTGCCACAAGTCTCATATCTGTAAAAACTTCAGGAGCTTCGCCCCATCAATGTAGATAGATTCCCAATTATCAGGCTTCAGATACAATTGGAACGAAAAAAATCGAGTGCAGTAGATTGAGCATGAAAATCTCTACAATTAATGTTCAGTAACATTTTCACCTAAAATTGAAAATAAGCTCGAAATTCTAGAAAATGTGATTATTTAATTGCAAACTCTTGGCAACAGTTGATTCTATTAGATCATTCACTATGAAAAGATAGCAGACCTCGTGTGTCTCCAGCAATATTGTCCTGTCACCAGCAGGCTAAAATCTTTGAATAGTAAACTTGAGATGCGCGTGTACACTAGCGTCAGGTGATCAATTTTCATAACAGCAAGGAAAGTTGTGTGAGTGCGCCAACCAGATATTTCCAAATTGATTATTTTTTTCGTAATACCAACATCCTGACAATAATAATCCCTTTCATAATAATATTGTTCTCATAATAATGTTATAACACCTTTTGTGTATGATTAAGTAAATCTCGCACATAAATAAACAAAACTATTTCGAAAGTCGGACTAATGGAGGAAAATACGGATGATTAGTCAATAAATTTATCAGGAGAGAGCATCACTACTTGAAAATTGCCCCATTTCTGGCTCAATGAAAGCCAATGAAACTCAACACTGGCTCAATGAATGAAATTCGGTGTTGAGCCATGGGAAGAAATTGGAAACCGTGGGAAATTTTCTTTTCTATCGAGATTAAATCGCAGGTAATTATGCTGGATCTGCCTACGATTTCAAGATAATTGTTCGACAATTAAAAACAAATTTCAATTAAACCGCTAAGAGGAAATTACACAGGTTCAAGGAATCGCTGAATTGGACAGCATGTTCTTTATTCTAGTACAATGAACTTAATTTTGATTGAATGTTTGTTTTTTGTACAAAAGAACAATGAACTATGTTTGCCAATTTGCCAAGAAGCTCGATGTGCATGAAAACTAGAATATAATAAGAGAGTATTTTTTTTTTGTAAAGTATAGAATGTATAGAATTGATTCATTCTATACTCTCTGACAATAAAATAATAATAATGATAATAACAATAATAATAATAATAATAATAATAATAATAATACAGACAGCCTGGGGTGGATAAAGATGCCTCACTCATGAACTCATTTTAATGAACTCACTCCCATTCATGAAAATGGTAACCAATAACAAGAAATTAATCTTCCAATCTTACAACAATTGAATCTTCATTTCGACTACTTTGTTTGTAATGAAATCAAGCATGCACAAGAACACAATTATTAGCAATACAGTTGGTTGAAAAAAGAATAATCAATGTTATTCAGTATTGAAAAAAAAACAGTGTAATACAGTGATGCAGGCAACTTCAACAGCAAGCTACTCCAACTTCAAACCAATTCTCCTACAGATTGATTAATTCTAGATGGTTGAAATGTTAGTTGAAAGAATCTATCTGTATACATATATATATAAAAGCGAAATGGCACTCATTGACTGACTGACTGACTCACTCACTCACTAACTCACTCACTCACTCACTCACTCACTCGCAGAACTAAAACCCTACCGGACCAAAAACGTTCAAATCTGGTAGGTATGTTCAGTTGGCCCTTTAGAGGCGCACTAAGAACGGATTTGGAAAAATTTCCAAAGATACGCCCAAAATCTGCGGTTTTTAGCGTTTTCGCAGCTTTATCAAGAGCAAATGAACAGAAAATGATCAAATTTAGTACAGAAGCTCAGCTAGGGTGTAATAATGTTGTGTTAGATGGGATTTGCAATAACGACAAAAAAAAAAACCCAAAATTAGCGGTTTTTTTTGCTTTTTCTCACATTTATCGAGAAAAAATGAACAGAAATTGTTCAAATTCAGTACAGAAGCTAAGCTAGGCTGTTATAATGTTGTGTTTGGAGGAATTTGAAATAACGTCAAAGATACGCCCAAAATAAGCGTTTATCCAGCGTTTTTTTGCTTTTTCTCAGATTTATCGAGAGCAAATGAACAGAAATTGTTCAAATTCAGTACAGAAGCTAAGCTGGGGTGAAATAATGTTGTGGTAGGATGAATTTGAAATAACGTCAGAGATACGACCAAAATCATCGTTTTTCTCAGCTTTTCTGCGTTTTCCCACCTTTTTCAATAATTGATGGGAATTTATTGGAAAATTCAGTACACAGGTTTAGCTGAGGTTGAAGAATTTTGTTCGTCAAGGATACGCCGATATAGTAACAGGTGTTTTTACCTGCGTTTTTCTACGTTTTCTCAAATTTTCGGGATCAAATTGACATAAAACGTTCAAATTCAGTACAGAATAAAATGCTTAAATGAAAAATGCAGGCGAGCATGCCGAGCTCGCTGATCTCATTTTTGAACGATCCAGTCGGGGGGTCTAGGGATTGAAAGAATAATCTATTTATAATAGAGGAATGAATCGGCTTATACACATACGAGATAGGAAAATCACGAATGATGCATCATCACGTCTGAACTACTGGATGACTTGAAATTTTGCATAATAAGATTCTTAATCTACCGAGGATGATTTATTATAGGCTAATTTTGAAGTCTTATAAATTTTAGTAGGTTAAGTTCTCAGTTTATCAAGTTTTTAATTAGATCCATGCAAAGCACGGATTATCTGCTTATCATTGAATAATAATATCCATGCAAGATACTGATTCTTTACTAATCGGATTATTGAATCAATGTTGAAATAGAGTTGAAATGTTGAATTTATAGAGTTGAAGTAGATGTTGAGTTGGGAAACCAACTTTGAGTATTTCAACTCGCTTTATCAAGAAGTTCCAGAGAAAACTTTGGAGATAAATTTTCCGCACACACGTATGCATGTAATAGAATTATGAAACTAATTCATAGAAAATTGATTTTGTTAGAGTACAATGGTACAGACATTCAGTCATTGAATGGTAATGTGATAACACTTTCTACATCTTCAATTGGTGTGTTGGGGGGGGGGGAGAAGCCTAGATAGACAGAGAAAAGGAGTTTGTATGAGAGAGAGCGAGAGAGAGTGTGTGTGAGAGAGAAAGAAAGTGTGAGTGAAGTTAGTGAGTGAAAGATTCAAAGTGAGTGAGTGAGAGAGTAAGGGTGGAAAAGAGGAAAACAGATTATCGCAGGAATTTAGATGATACAGAGTACATACCTCTGTGTCATCCAAATTTGTGCGATAACAATGAAACAAAGATAAATAATATGATATACAATTCTGTGAAATGAGACTATGAGATACGATATAGTAATGTTATATTATTTCTACAGCATTAATTTTTATATTAGTTCTAATGGTTGAAGATTATTCTATTCTATTCTACAGCAGATATTTATATTATAATAATGGATATAGATCTAGATGAAAGTTGATTGATATCAATAATAACGTAATGTAGATAACAGTTATCTACTTTTTACCTTCCAAAGACCGGTTGCTGGAGAAGTTAATCAACGTTTGATCCTACATTAATTATTATTGATTAATGTTTTAATAATTATCATTAAACGAAAAACCAAATCAAATTAATTCATCAGCATTTGAATGAATGCGATATCTCGTTAATATTTACATCTGTAATTGATGTTTAATAATTAATTAATAACTTATTGATCGAATGAGTGATTCCAGATCAATTTTCGAATGGACCTTCGTCCATCGTGTAAACTTTTATGATAAGAGAAAAGTGATTACATACTTTTCATCATGGTTTTATTCTGATGTGGAATTCTGAGATTAATTGATTGTTGTAAAATTGATTGATTGATAATCGGTGAGGCAGAACATTCAAAAGGATCTCTCTGCCGATAAAATCCATATAGATAAATAAATAAAATTTGTGTAAAAATTTATGGACATAAAATATTTGAACTACTAGAGAAATAGATAGGTTTTGAGCAATAGCCTGTTCTTCCCTTTATGAGTATTGCATTTATTTTCCTTATGGAATATATGAATGAATAAATAATTGATTTGAAACTGCAACAAAAAGCAGAAGTACGTGGAGAATATTGATAAAGAAAATAACCACAGTGGAGACGCAAATCAATCAGCGAATTTCAAATAGAAGAAAACCGTTAGAAAAGAAATTTATGAAAACAGCAGAAGTGAAGAATGATACACTGGGAAAATTGAACAACGGTGTATAAAGCTGCGTACTGATATACGCGCCTCCAACCCGCTCCGCGCACGCTCCGCCCCTCGTTCCGCCATCGCTCTGCAATCGCTCCACCCGCGCTCTGCACTCGCACCGATCATGAACGTTACGGGAGATGTTAGCTCTTATCGCGTTCCACTCTTGCTCCCTGGTCGATCATCAATCGCTCTGCTCGAGTGACGTTCGGGTTGCGGAGCAGAGCGAAAGTCTGTACGCACCTTAATAGGGTCAAGACGAAGTGCTATAGTTTGCTTGTTAAGTTCGTCCCAGGTGAAACTCGAATTAAAATATCGCAATTGAATAATTTTATCGAAATAATGAACCACTAGTTTCAAATTTGATATCATTCTAGACTAACCTTCTCTTTTGGTTGCTATAGACAATGTTTCCCTGAGCAAGCAGCACGATATCACAATCTGAAAATAAGAAGAAAGAAAATTGATCATAATCTTAATTCTTTTAGCAAGTCACTCTCCAACCATGTGCATTAAGCCCATGGGAGAAACCTTCTTCATATTTCTATCAAATAAAAATAAATTTTAATTTTATTAATATGCAATGAGAGTAGGAATATTATCGTCCACTATATAATACATAATATACTAAATAATAAATAATAATAATACATAGTCTAAAAATAATACTGTGTCTACTGAATAAGAATACAAAATAATATTGTCTAATAAATGAATGAAATGTTTTGTCACACTTTGTATTCCTGCACTGGAAATATCACAACTGAATTTTCATCTTATAATTTCCCAATCCAATAATAGTAGGTAGTTATTATCCGTTGAGAGTAAGCGAATGACTCCTATTTCGGTTCGCTTGTGGAATAGTGATTTCAAACAGTAATATGTCAAATTTCCCACTCTATTTGTCAATAATTGTTGGAAGACAAATATTGCAAAATCAAATTGATTTGATAGGTTTCTACTTTGAAAGAATACTTTTCTATAATTACATTGAAGAGTGATCATTCCTGCACTGATTACTAGAAAGAATACTAAAAAGAATAACTTTTCCGCACTAGTGCACAAAGTATTACTTTGCGTACTCTTAAAATACTTTGCGTATTATCTTGCAGCCATCCCAATCAGATGTTGACATTATTGGCTTGTGTTTTGAATGCAAATTTGTTCTATCTATATTTTTTCTGATTTTCAAATAAATAAAAATGAGAACTCATTGAATTATATATTTTGAATATTGTAATTATTCATTATTACAATAATATTTTTTTATTCATAAATTGATTGGTTGAAAAATTATTTAGAAATTAAGATTTACTCAAAATTATTCAAATTGATTGAATCTATTCAGTTTTTAATTTAAATAAATCATTGATTATTAGTTTTCAATTGGATTATCAAGTGTAAAATAAATTAAAGTTGTTAATAATAACAAAATTATACAGACAAACATTTGATTGATTTCAGACATCATTTTACTCATAATCAACAACTTTTCATATTCAATTGTAACTTTAGGAAAAAATTAATGTGAAATACGTGCGCAAAGTGACAGTTTGCTGCACTCAAGAAACCATTCCGCCCTCGCATACGGCTCGTGCGTAAACGTTTCGTTTCTTTCGGTGCAGCAAACTGTCACTTTGCGCACTAGTTGCACAAATAACTATTTCCGATCGAACGTCAATCCTATTCCGGAATCCATCAGGAGAAATAGCTAAGTTCAGTAGTCACAGGTTTGGGAAAGTTGTAGATACCTACATTATCATATATAATGATTATAACAAGGTACTTAAACTGTACTGTATAGTAAGGAGAACACATCATCTGAACTTTTCGAGAATGAGTTCCATCAAAGAGAAACAATATCGTAAGTAGATATCCCATGGTATAGGGCGTTTATGTCGCAACTTTTACTGTTATCTGAAGCCGATTACTGTTGATTATTGTCGAATTTTACTGTTTTGTTGGGGTGAGAGTGTATGAACGGCACAATATAAAGACTAACAGTGTCACACAGCTTCACGGGAAAGAATTACATGAACTATCGGCTTGAGATAACAGTAAAAGTTGCGACATAAAAGCACTGTACCATGGGATTATGCTATTGTTTCTCTATGGTTCAATTTATCTCATGTTGGAGACGACACTATTGTGAGGTTCACGTTATAAAGACAGCAGCATTCGATTATCATTTGTGTCAATATCCTTGTTTATCATCACTCAAAGCAGAGAGCGCTATCCTTCTCCAGCTCTGCAATGTTGTCAGATTCTCTAACAATGAAGACATATAATCAATTATTAACAAAATATTCAATCTCAATTATGGAAATTTATTGAATAATTATTGAAAAATATATATTTTCCTGACGAATAGAGTATAATAATTGACCGAGCGAAGTGAGGTATAAGATTCAAGTCGACGGTTCGGAATTCCTCTAAATGTTTAAATATAAAATGTTTGAATGTTTATATGTTTGAATGTTTAAATGTTTGAATGTTTGAATGTTTGAATGTTTGAATGTTTGAATGTTTGAATGGTTGAATGTTTGAATGTTTGAATGTTTGAATGTTTGAATGTTTGAATGTTTAATGTTTGAATGTTTGAATGTTTGAATGTTTGAATGTTTGAATGTTTGAATGTTTGAATGTTTGAATGTTTGAATGTTTGAATGTTTGAATGTTTGAATGTTTGAATGTTTGAATGTTTGAATGTTTGAATGTTTGAATGTTTGAATGTTTGAATGTTTGAATGTTTGAATGTTTGAATGTTTGAATGTTTAAATGTTTAAATGTTCATATGTTTATATGTTGCGCATTTACGGCGAAACGCGGTAATAGATTTTCATGAAATTTGACAGGTATGTTCCTTTTTTAATTGCGCGTCGACGCATATACAAGGTTTCTGGAAATTTAGCATTTCAAGGATAATATAAAAGGAAAAAGGAGCGTACTTCATACGCCAATATTAGAGTAAAAAATCTGGTGTGGCGCACTCACACAACTTTCCTTGCCGTTATGAAAATTGATCACCCGACGCTAGTTGTCCCGTGCATCTCAAGTCTACTATTCAAATATTTGAGCCAGCTGGTGACAGGGCAATAACGCTGGAGACACACATGAGGTCTGCTATCTCTTCATAGTGAATGATTTAATAGAATCAACAATAATTTGCAATTGAATATCACATTTTCTCGAATTTAAAGCTTATTTTCAATTTTAGGTGAAAATGTTACTGAACATTAATTGTAGAGATTTTCATGTTCATTCTACTCCACTTGATTTTTTTTGTTTCAATTGTATCTGAAGCCTGATAATTGGGAATCTATCTGCATTGATGGGGCGGAGCTCCTGAAATTTTTACAGATATGGGACTTGTGGCAGTTGATAGAGCTTATCGATGACTATCTTAGGTATGAATTTGATCAAAATCGTTGGAGCCGTTTCCGAGAAAATCACGAAAAACCCTGTTTTTGTCAACATTTTCGCCATTTTAGCCGCCATCTTGAATTGCATTTGATCGAAATTGTTCGTGTCGGATCCTTATAGTGAAAGGACCTCAAGTTGCAAATTTCAAGTCATTCCGTTAATTGGGAGATGAGATATCGTCACACAGACGCACATACACTCATACACACATACACACATACAGACCAATACCCAAAAACCAGTTTTTTGGACTCAGGGGACCTTGATACGTATAGAATTGGGGTACCTTAATTTTTTTCGGAAAGCAATACTTTCCTTACCTATGGTAATAGGGCAAGGAAAGTAAATTCCGACTATGGAATCATTCATCATAAATCAGCTGAAAAGTGATTACACAGATGTGTGGAGAAAGAAAGAAAGAAAGAAATATTTATTGCCAAAATCATTAAACACAACTTTACAAATGTGAAAAATATAAAAATTTTCATATACAATACATTACAAAAACTTAAAATTAAAATATTTTCCATTTAAACATCGATTATAATATTAGAATATAGAAGCCAGTCTAGTGCTGTATTTCCATATTAAGGTCTATAGTTTCAATCAGGTACTTGTGGATGAGAATACTGCGTGAGGTTCGTGAGAATACTACTGTTCACAGAACTAATAGTTTATCATATTGAACAAGAATGGCCAGTTAATATAAGAGCAGATGTCCCGATATCAGCTATTCTCTATATAAAACAGTGACAAGTCAGAGAATCGGCAACACTGTACTCCAATCTCTCTCCATAGCAATTATAACGTGGACCAGACTATAGCAATATCCAATGCCGTCTACATTGGAACTGGACATCCATTTTTGCATAACACTTTTCCGTCTGATGATTTATTGGGATCCACTCAATGCTGTTTTTTCTCTTTCTCATTTCTCCAACCTTCCTCTTTCATCCCTCCGTCTTCTTCTTCTTCTTCATTGTCTTCTTCTTCTTGTTCTCCTCCTTCTTCTTATCAATTACCTCCTTTTTCTTTCTATCGCCTTTCATATTATATCTTTCTCTTCCTCCTTGGCTATGATAGCAGAGCATAGTATAGTTGCTTGTTTGAAAACTCAAAATGTGTTGATTTATGTGGAATTGTTCTGCTAGGCATGGCACATAACAGGCGTACTTCCCCTGCCGTACTCTGTGTGTATAACCCGACGAAATAAGGAACCTTTTCAGTCTGTTAGTATTGTTGCCAAAAATGGAGTCGATTTTTGGCAATATCATTGTAGTTGTGCATACTTAACAGTTACAAAATACATTTATAGCTGTGCAGTATTATTTTAAGGTTTCCAAAGTGGCCCTGTATGAATACAAACTCTTTGACATTTGTAGAAGAGCTACATTCACCGTTTATTTATTTATTTATTAGGTTAGCACAAACAATACAATGATCGGAGAAGAAAAAACAGGCTATTGCCCAAAACTCTTTCAATTTCCTAATTTAGTCTCAAATTATCCAAATATTATACATAGGTTATATCCATTTCAACTTTCTACACCAAATAACATATGAAATACATATCAAAATGAAAAGGTTTTTTCGCCACACTGCACAGAAAGCAGCTGTTTTCCAGTCCCTACGTAGATCTGAAAGACCTTGTTTGCAGACGACGTCAGAAAAGGGTTTCTTTTCCGGTCTAGGCCAGAAAGTTGTCTCTTTCCAGCCGCTTATGGCTGGAAACAACGCGCTAATTATTATTAATAAGTCATCCGCTAGATCGGGCGAGTGTCCACTTTCATAATAAGCTGAAGTCGCCATGATTTTAGTTCCAGTTTCGAATCAAACTAATTCGCTTCGCAACCAGTTTTATTCAATTATTTATTGTAGATGACTACAATAATAATGTATTATTTATAGATGACTGTGGTATTCCAAGTGAAATTTTAAAAGAATCTGAAATCCTGACTGCAAATCTTCTACCACTAAAATCAGAGATAGGTACGATAGCTTAACGAGTATTCTTTATTTTGTATTCTTTATTTATTTTTGTCAGCAATACCTGTAGTGTGGCGAAAAATATCGTTCGCACCACGGGCAAAATGTTTTTCCAGCTCTCAATCTTTTCTAGTCCTCGGCCTACGGCCTCGGACTTGAAAACCGATTTCGAGCTGGAAAAATCTCATTTTCTGCTCTAGGTGCGAAATATACTATTTCAGAAAAACATTCATTTTCTGATCATTACTTTTTGAGATATGAGCGACTGAAGTTTGAATGTTTGGGACAGAACATTTCAAATTCGGTACGATATAAATCCATGAGATTTAGAGGATGGATTCTTCATGGTATTGTTGATGTAGTGGAACAAAAATTTTATGAGTATATCAATTTTTGGAAAAGTTATTCAATTTACCAAAAATAACTCAACTAAAAGTTATTTTTGGTTATTTTCAGTGAATTGAATAACTATCCTAGATATTGACATTTTTAGAACATTTTTGGTTGACTAGATCAACAATACCATGAAGAATCCTCTAAATCTCATGGATTTATCTCTTACCGAATTTGAAATGTTCTGTTCCAAAAATTCAAACTTTAGACACTCATATCTCAAAAAGTAATGATCGGAAAAAAATGTTTTCCTGAGAAAACGTTTTCATTATGATGGCTTAATGATATACAAATCTAAAAACTTTGAAAAATATCACGATTAGAAATTTAACTTTTAGCCTTTCCACTTCCCCCATCATGATGCATCTCATTACTCACCCTCATGTGGGCATCATCATCAAAAAATAAAATCAATTTAGAGGAGCCTACTGATTGTACAAGCTGAATTGAAACCTTAAAATATATTGTTGGATGTAATAGAGATAAGAATTTCGGACATCAATGCAACATATTTCTTCAATATCATCTTCACAACAGAGCACTAGAAAACACACAATTTTAAAAGAAATATTTGTTTAAAATGATATTATAAAGATTACATAAATTTAATTATATTTTTCCTTTGCTGATGGTGCCTGAAAAATTCTACTTTTATATTAGGTTTTCATGATTAGTCAAGTTCTATTTTGTTATTTCTTAGTTTAAGATTTTGTGTTTTTGTTAGACTTAGTCTAGTCTATTTCAAATTTTTGAATTTTTTGGCAAATAAATTTCAAATACTCATTTCAAAATCAATATCGGGGCACCGAGCTTCACTCGTTATTTTTATTTATTGATAAACAGAACACAATTCTCTAAAATGATCGTGTTTATATTTCATGGCTATTTTATGTCACCTTATGAATCTCGGGATGCGATGTTTTGATTTTTCACATACTCACTCGCTCACTCACTTTTTTACTATCCACAGCTGTTTCAGCCAAGGATGAATTATCCTTTATGTCGTTCAGCGAGTTTTCCCAAGGATGAGACCTAGTGCAATCGAATTTTCATATCATAAACCTACCATGTTCCAAATTTCGTGAAAATCGTTAGAGCCGTTTTTGAGATCCGTTGAACATAAATAACCATATATAAATAACCAGATATAAAAATACAGAAATTGCTCGCTTAATATACTTAGGATTCCATCCTGAATGTGAATTACATTTTTGGGGCAGATTCATATTGAAATTGAATTATTCAAATTACTCAATTTTCAAGTTATATTATAGCCCACTTCATATTTGTAACGACAGGTTAAGAGCTTTTCAAACTATCTCAATAATTAAAATTCTCTTAATTATACAATTAAAGCATTCCATATCAACAGAATATTATGTTACTCAATTCTGAGCAAAATTTGAAAATATATGTAATGAAATCTCTCACTTGATACTCAGAAATGTTGACATAGTACATAACACTGTCTTCATCGACACTGTTTTAGCGCAATTCAACTCACTTAGCACCCTGGCAAATTTGAGAACATTTTCGTCCATTAGTGTTGAACTAATCCGAAGGTTTCATAACGGCACTTGGTTCTTGATTGACATTTTATCAAATTGTTCATCTCGTACATTATGAAATGCATTTGAGAGGTAAGGCACACAACTCGAGTTATCCAGGTTATTCGATCATTGTGCAAATAGACGCTAACCGTAATCACTTCTAATGCTATTTCAAATAATGATATCGCAAGAAGGTTATGGTCCATCACAGATTTCGTACTCAGTACTTCTCCCTCTTCTTCTTCCTTTCTCTTTTCTCATCTTGTCTTTCCTCTTCCACAAGCCTATCCATCCTCTTCCACAAGTCTGTCCATCCTCTGTCCATCACAGATTTCGTCCTTCTCACTATCTCTCTCTTCTAACTGAAGTTATACAGTTCAATAATTATTTTCTTAGTCTATATTATGTGAATTCATCTATAATTTTGCTGTATTGTGGGCAATTGGATGTGAGCTCTTGATTTATTATCGGGGGGGAATAAATTCAGGTATGTCAATCCAATAATTTTTTTTATTTCAATTCTTATGAAAACTACTGTTGAACTGTGAAATTGGTGCTTCCTTGAAACAATCAACAATGATTACATCATGAATAATTATGATATTCATTATGAATCTTTGAAGCTTGTATTCTGCGTTTTCTCTTTTGTAAGTGAAATTAGTTCTGTGATCAAAATAGTCATAAGGACTTACAGTCCTGGATGCACAAAAGCCTGTTTAATTTTAAAAGTGATTAAATGTCACATGAACCAATCAGGAAATCTTCTTTTCGGAAAGGACTTTTATGATTAGTTCTCGTTAATAAAATTCAACATTATTTATGCAACCGGAACTCACTCTTTTCATGATCAAAGACAATACAAGTTCAGATTAGAGTACGATATGGAATTCTATTTTTGTGTCGTTTGATACAAACGCGATTTTGTGCCAATTCTATTTTATTATACTATTTCTTCATTCAGTTTTGAAGATGGACTACATAGAGAGTTTTCTCAGTAACTTATCATTTTATTACAAGAGTTTTTCTCTCAACTTATGAGACTGAAGTTTGTCATGAGGTATTATATAAGTTGAAAGGTGATAGGAAGGCAAATAAATCGGTGGGTTTGGTGGTAACTGCTAGAGAGATCTCTTTAGACCTCATGCAAGAAATATTGAACTGATCAAATTACGTTCCTGAACTACTGAAACTTTAATGCTCTTAATGATTTTTTAGGATTAGTTTTATTTTTTAATCACAAATTCAATGCAGTTTCTTGATTTGAATATATGATCTTACTGGAAAATTCAAACCTTGAAATTACTGGAATACTGTAATATGATGTTTCGTCTATAATTATTAAAAAGAGACAGCATCGTGATCATAATTTTCAAAGATCTTCTCGAAAAACGTTGAAAATCCTTATTCTCTCTCAAGTAATCGTTACGTTTTCAGAGATTATAGATTGGTTAGGGAACTTGCTCAGTAAGTTAGACTACAATATTTTATAACTATGCTCTTCAGGATTCTCTCAGGAGACTAATTTGATGAGGCCCACCAAATTTACTCAATAAATAAACGCATATAGCAGAGTTTGAACAAATCTAGTGATTGAGAGCAGAAGTCCTATGCTCTAAATTCATTGAAATAACACAGATAAGATTTAACTGAGGAATTCTTGTGGAACGCTATTGTATTTCACTGATTCGAAGATGAGATGCTCACAATACCAATATCAAATAACAATTTAGTTTGTCAGCACATGAGCGTAAATACAATTGATATACTCTACGATTTTCAGAAAGAGTGAATGAATGTAATTCTGGACATATCATACCGGGATGAAGTCTAATCAACATCCCTCATAGATGGATTGAGATTTTATAAATATGGCAAACTAGTCCAGTCACTATATACATTGGTGCATGCAATTAATATTGTAGTTCTGATTTTTTAATATATTATTTGGGGTACATAAGAGAAGTCCAGAACCAATTTCTTCATGAAAAATTTCCTTGTGCTATATACAGAGTGGCTCAAAAACCTCGTATTTTCGGCTCATTTTTCCAGTTTTCAGCTATTTCTGCCAAATCTCGTAATCGGACAGAAAAATTTGCTTTCGCCTTTTTTTTAGATTATACAATTCTGAGTAAAATGAGATCATTCAGAGCTCTCTATCTCCAATGAGTACTGATTTTTCAAGAATGAGTGAAATTTGAAGAGAAAAATCAATGTTGATGAATTTTAGTTTTTGATCAACAATATCTTCCGATTGTTACCATTTAGAAGTACATTTCAAAATCCCTCTCAGCGTATTTTTGTGCTCTACAGTCTGAGAACAGGTAGAGCGTTCTATCTCATATAGATTTCCAGGTACAACTAACAACAATGCTCCTTGTATTGTGAAAAACACCTAATTTTCAGCTTCAAACCATCATCACCAACTACATTGATATTTCGCACAATGACATAAGTTCATGAGATTATGTTCTATGAGATTCAACCGTTAGATGCACTTCATTTCAGTATTTCCTAGTGAGAGCAAATTATTCTGTCCGATTACGAGATTTGGCAGAAATAGCTGAAAACTGGAAAATGAGCCAAAAATACGAGGTTTTTGGGCCACCCTATATATAGCACAAGGAAATTTTGCATGAAGAAATTGGTTCATTCCACTAAGGTCCTTTCACTATAAGGATCCGACACGAACAATTTCGATCAAATGCAATTGCAGATAGATTCGCAATTATCAGGCTTCAGATACAATTGAAACGAAAAGAATCAAGTGGAGTAGATTGAGCATGAAAATCTCTACAATTAATGTTCAGTAACATTTTCACCTAAAATTGAAAATAAGCTTTAAATTCGAGAAAATGTGATTACTCAATTGCAAATTATTGTTGATTTTATTAAATCATTCACTATGAAGAGATAGCAGACATCATGTGTGTCTGACTTGATCATGTGAATAACTTGAAATTTGGAACTTAAGGTCCTTTCACTATAAGGATCCGACACGAACAATTTCGATCAAATGCAATTCAAGATGGCGGCTAAAATGGCAAAAATGTTTTGTCAAGAACAGGTTTTTCGTGATTTCTCGGAAACGTCTCGAACGATTTCGATCAATTCTACCTAAAATAGTCATCGATAAGCTCTATCAACTGCCACAAGTCCCATATCTGTAAAAATTTCAGGAGCTTCGCCCCATCAATGCAGATAGATTCCCAATTATCAGGCTTCAGATACAATTGAAACGAAAAGAATCAAGTGGAGTAGATTGAGCATGAAAATCTCTAAAATTAATGTTCAGTAACATTTTCACCTAAAATTGAAAATAAGCTTTAAATTCGAGAAAATGTGATTATTCAATTGCAAATTATTGTTGATTCTATTAAATCATTCACTATGAAGAGATAGCAGACCTCATGTGTGTCTCCAGCGTTATTGCCCTGTCACCAGCTGGCTCAAATCTTTGAATAGTAGACTTGAGATGCGCGGGAACACTAGCGTCAGGTGATCAATTTTCATAACGGCAAGGAAAGTTGTGTGAGTGCGCCACACCAGATTTTTTTATCCATCATTCAACAAAGAGGATAGCGCTATCTCTTCCTCGTTTTGCTCTGTTGCCAAATCGTTTTTTAACAATGTAGAAATATAATTATTCAACAAAATATTCAATCTTAATTATGAAATGATTGAAAAATGTATTCAATTTCTTTCTTGATATAATATTATTGATTATTTTAAACGAGAATGAACAGTTTGATATTTCATCAATAAACAAGGAAAGTTGTGTGAGTGCGCCACACCAGATTTTTATGTCGATATTGACTGGTCTAAACAAGTATTCACGATAATCTCGCACAGTTAGTTTTCTCCACTATGAAGTCTATCAACATCCCCAATAACTCTTTAAAAATTAAAAAATCATTTGTAAAATACTAATATTGTAAACAGGTACTCACCAATATTAACGACCGCATTTTCCTAGCAGTTCACGACAATACAACACAACGTTAACTTTCCTCCGAAAACGTCCAAACAAATCAGAATCAAAATCAGTTTTTCCGAACAAACTTAGATCGTCGATTTGCGCACAACAGTGTTCATTTGAGGAAGCTGGAGGATGAAAACCCGCGACTCTGTCTCCTTCTCTCTGAGAGAGTCACTGTGAATGGAGATGGTGAAGGAGGAGGTAGACGAAAAGGAGGAGGAGGTGGAGGAGCGAGAGGAGGAATCGGTGAAAGCGATACTCCTCTGAATGGCGGGGCACAAGACAGCAGAGCACTCCTTACAATCCTGCAGGACGTTTTCAAAATGAATGACGTCTGGAATACGATTCACTTTCGCTTTATAGTGATGCTCTCTCCCTCTCCCAGAAGAGGAGGATCGACCTCTGCAACCCCTCTTCTTTCTTCATCTTCTTCTCCTTCTTCTTCCTTCACACCTCTTATTTTTCTACCTCACCTCTTTTAGATGCATCATCTAATGTTGGAGGTTAGAGGAGATTCTCCTATAAGCAATCAATGTGTATGCATTTTTCTCCTCCTTCTTCTTCTTCTCACCTCCTTCTTCTTCCCCCCACTTTCCATCTCTTAATTTTCCTTCTAATCCTTCTTGTTTTTCTCTCTTCACACATCTTATTTTCCTTGCTCACCTCTCTAGGATCTGATTTTAGAGGCTAGAAGAGATTCTCCTGTATTTTTCTTCTTCTCTTATTTGATCTTATCTACCTATATAATTATTTTACTTCATCAATTTTCTGTTTTTTTTCTCTTAAATATTCATAGTGATTAAAACTTTTACAATATTTCCATTAATAATAAATCCTTAGTTTAAATAATGAAATTAACGTTTTGGTAGAGAGTTAGTGAGAGGATATTTTTAATATTCGTTCCGAAGAATGGACATTGATATGTCCAAAGCCTCCGCCAATTTATGTAGATGCATAACATTCAATATGATTATTATCTATACTTATTATATTACAAATTGCTTTTCCATATCATATACAGTTCAATAATTCTTTTCTTAGTCTATCTTATGGTAAATTCCTCTATAATGTTGCTGTGTTGTAACTATTGTATAAGTGTAAGCCTAGTATATGTAATCTACATAAATAAAGTACTCAATCAATCAATCAGTCAATCTCATTCTTCTCCTTCTTACATTCCTCCTCTTCTTCTGCTTCTTCTTCTTCTTCTTCCCCTTCTCTTTATTCTTCTCTCTCTCTCCACATCTCTTATTCTTGACCTCTTAGATGCATAATCTAAGAGAGAAGAGAGGAGTTGGTGGTTAGAGGAGACTCTTCTGTAAGCAAAGTGTATAAATGTTTCCATCGTCTCATTCATTCACTTCTTCTCCTTCTTCTTCTTCTTCTTCTTCTTCTTCTTCTTCTTCCTCTTCTTCTTCTTCATCTTCTTCTTTTTCGTCTTCTTCTTTATAATCTTCTATTTATATGAGTGGAAAGGGTGAACATTACTTCGATCTGAGTGATAAGAATAATCCAATCCAACAAATGAAACAGTCATTCTCTTCAATTTATGATTTTCATCATATTTATTGAAATCAAATCTCTGTTTTGTAATCTTATTTTTTGGAATCACATCTTGTTCTACTCCAATTCCTATCCCGATAGATCCATCCTCTTCTTTTCTGACTTGTTCTTTTCATTCGTCTCATCATCTTTGGCATTTCTCCCTTGCCCAACTCTTCTATCCACTTCCTGGTCCTTATACTGCTCCTCACGTGAAACGGTTGGTCGGATTCTTCTTTATTTTATTTTCTGCTTTTTGAAATTAGTCATTCCAAATCTCATCTAGCCTACTCTACACCTCTGCCAATTTAAGAGGATATCCCATCGCTCTCTTCATTCTATATATTATTTATAGATTTATACAATAAATACATCATCAAAATGATAGGGAGAGAAAAAATGAGGTAACCTTGTGCTATTCCACTCCCAAATTTAGATAAGGTTACACATAGTCCGACATAGGTTGAGTCTTTTAGTTGTTCACTTCACAAAATTCTCACTCCTTAATTATTCTCACAAAGTAGATTTTTAAACTTAGATGATTCAAAACCAAGCATAGAAGAAATATTTCACATTATTATTACTAAAATAGGAAACATTCACATGAAGTAAAGAAATAATTTTGCAGGGCCAAGAAACAAACTCAATATTCTTATTATTCTTATTATTCTTATATTCTTCTTCTTCCTTATCTCACATAATTTCCCACTTCTTCTCTACCTTATCTCTTCCTATTTCCTTCTCCGTTCATCAACTCTCTCATGCTTTTGGTAGAACGTTAGTGAGGAGGATATTTTTAATTTCTCCCGAAGAATGGACATTGATATTCCAAAGCTCCGCCAATTTATGTAATGCATAACAATATAATCTCTATAGTATTATATTACAAATTACTTTTTTTTCTATCATATACAGTTCAATAATTATTGTTCTTAGTCTATATTATGTAAATTCATCTATAATTTTGCTGTATTGTAAGCTATTGTATATAAGTGTATAAGCCAGTATATATTGTAATCTACATAAATAAAGTACTCAATCAATCAATCAATCAATCAATGCTCCATTTCTCCATCATCTCGTCATCTTCATCCTTAATTTCATCCCCCTACCCTATCTTATCACTCATATCTCCCCATAAAGCCACTTCACTTTAATGGACTTTTTAAATTGTTTTATTAAAATTATTGGAAACTATATGAAAACATGAAGTTCCCTCTCATTTAAAACATTTTAATCAGTTTGAAAACAGTTTTATTTAAAACATTTCAAACTTTGAAACATCTCAAACTGTTTAAAATGTTTTAAATAGAAGGCTACTTCATGTTTCTATATTGTATTTAATAATATTTCCCTATTTATTTTCTATCCAATCCCTTCCTATCTTTATCATTCCATCAACTTTTCCCTTCTTCATTCCTCTATCATCTATTTTGCTTTCTTCATCCCAATCTTCATCTCCTTACCCCATTCATAATTATAGTTCTCATGAGAGTTTATTGTGGAGTAAGCGTCAATCGTCTCTATCACTATTATGAGAATTCACTATTTTGCTCCATGATTTCTCTCAATGAACTTTATTATTTGCTTCTTTTTCTCCTCCCCTTCATTCACAACTCCTCCTCTACCCTGCATAACAATATGATTATTATCTATAGTTATTATATTACAAATTGCTTTTTCATAATATCATATACAGTTCAATAATTATTTTCTTAGTCTATAGTATGTAAATTCATCTATAATTTTTCTGTATTGTAAGCTATTGTATATAAGTGTATAAGCCAGTATATATTGTAATCTACATAAATAAAGTACTCAATCAATCAATCAAACCCTCTACTTTCCCTTCTCATCCAATCCTTCCCTTTCTTTTCAACTTATCTTTTTCCAATTCGCACTTATTCATTTCTACAAATGTGTAATCTATCCTTCTTCATCCACTGCTTCCTTCCACATTCTAGTGACGAACGCAACTCTACCAACCCACACACATGCAGTGCATCTTATTCAATTAAATCGTGCTCTCCATTCAGAATAAGAAGCGAAACAGAAGACATGAACTCTTTCTTTTTCTTCACTTTGTTCCACAGTCGGACACTCACGTCGGAAAGAATCGGACTTCTTCTCCACTAGAAGAATTGAACTTAGAAAAAACGTACTCGACTTTGTTCATGTAACATGTACTTTTGGCTCACGTTCCCTGCTTATTGGGTCTTTGTGAAGCACCTACTTACTCCCACTGGAAGTGTCTTCTAAACAAGATAAGTACCTCTTTGTATGGGCCTTTCTACAAATAATGCTTGTGTTATGAAACAATATTAAATGAATCATATTGGTTCTATTTTCTCAGAGAACACCCATGCGTTTTGAGTGCGTAATTGGTGTGTTGATGTTTCACAAATAATCTTCAGTTGCTTTACAGAATAATATTTGAAAAAGTAAATTCGTATGGCTTTTGTTGGTGGGGAGTCTCTTGCGGGAAGGTCCCACCGTCTGAATTTATAATTTAAGCCGTCAGTGAGCCTTACGACTGTCATACTTAAGCCGGGACCGACAGTTTAACGTGCCCATCCGAATAATATTGATTGCCTATTATTCAACTATTAGTGGCATTACAAATTCAAGCCTATTATTATGTATATTATCAATATATTAAGAAAAATTGTATATTATTAAGAAAATAGAACCAATATGATTCATTTAATATTGTTCTATTATAGTATTATCATTTATTATTAGTTTTATAATAATATCAAGATATTATTCAGTGTAATGCTAATATCTTATTCAAAAAGGCTACTGTTACTCACATATAATTTTCAACAGTTTTACAAATATTAGTGGCCTAGTATTCAACAATAATAATTATATTGTGTTTTTCGAATAGTGTACACTTGTGCTTTTTGCTTGTAATTGAAAAGATGTTGCCTGATTATTCCCAACACAGATATTCAAATATTAGTGACCCAAATCATAATAGACCTTCTTCATGAAGCCATTCACAATAAAGAAATTGAAGTAGCTGCCTTCTAGTTTTTACTTACATATATCGATTCATGAACGTTCGATTTCTTGTCGTCTTTATAAACTCTTGAAAGGAAATTGGCAAATATGAGTTTGAGATACACATAATATGTTTACAGTAAGTTAAAAAGTGCATCCTCGAATATTTTACTCAAAGATATGAAGTAGTAGATGAATAACGTCGAACCAGAAATATAACAAATTAGATCTACTGATATTTATCTGAGTTTTGAAGTGAGTCTTGTCCTTTGAGTTTGTCTTGGAATATCCTGGGTAATTTCATTGATTTCATTCATTTCTTATTTCGCCCACTGAAAGTCACCTTGTCACCGAAATATTTGAAGGTTCTAGCAGACATTGAGCATAATGACAGTTGTCACGAAGGCAGTGAAATGTTGAGGCTATTTGGGAGGCTTTGTCATTGAGCATTGCGGATTATAGCTCATCATTAAGCTCATCGATTTCTTGCAAACGTCGAAAATAATATGAAAAACAAACTCTTCTCAGATTACAGAAAAAATTTCTCTTGAGAAGTACGCTGGATTTCAATCATAGTGAGGTTCACGTTATAATAGCAGTGAAGAAAGATAAGAGAACAGCGTTGTCGAATCGTTTCCTTGCCATTGTCCTCTATCACAGAAAATAAGAGGAACAAAATAACTTTGTTTTTCACTCAGTGCTTCTATATAGAAGATAGTTTGATACCAGTATATCTGATGTATATTAACTATTCATTTTTGTTAAAATGATAATCAGATTTTATTTGACAAGGAAATATATTCTTCAATGATTCAATAATATATTTCCATGATTGAGATTGGATATTTAGTTGAATCATTATGTTTCTACATTGTTGGGAGACGTCCTAGCAACGTAGCGGAGCTAGAAAAGGAAAGTGCTATCTGCTTTGTCGAATGATAGACAAGGATAGCAACACCAACTCTAATGGAATATGCCATTAAAACGTTGACCTCACTATAGTTAACGTTATGTCCCATCATACAGATGTGAGGAGTAAATGTTTTCAGAATGTTTGATAGTTGAAACACTTTGATAATTGATCGAATAAAATCGACTTGATAAGATAGATAATTACAATCTTCCTTTTCATCTTATTTCAGACGTTTTTCTTCTTGTTTTTTTTTTTCTTCGCATTTTTGCCATTCTTAATTTCTCATGAGCTTCTCTTGTTTTTTCGCATTTTAGCCATTCTTAATTTCTCATGAGCTTCTCGACTGTCTATCAATTCTACAGTGTATGAATTTACAAAAAACGGTTAACACATCACAATATTATTCACAATTGACAGTTTACAGTCCACTCCCGGAAACACGGACCACGTCGACTGAAAACTTTCGGTAACTGCCCGGATCATATCATATAATATCAAGAATACTCGTACATAATTTGTTTCTTGGGAAAATATTCCAACAATAATTGAATAACAATAAATTTTTCAATATTTTATAGTCTACTTTTACAGACTCTTACTTCCACTCCTTATTGGCTCGTTTTGAGAAGGGAACTCTTCATCACCTCTCCGCTGACTCGAAATGCGTCATAAAATTGAGAGCATTTTTATGTAACAGCTTCCCTCAGGAGACATAAAGAAGATCCGGTGACGTCAACAAAAAAGGGAAGAAGCTTGCAAGTTTGAAACTCATCTGGAATATTCTGGAATAAACAGTAGTTGTCACAACACAGTTATTGGATTATTAAATCCAAAATGAGCCTATAATCATCCTTGGTAAATTAAGAATCAATACAAGCAACATTTCAAGTTAATCAGTTGACAGTTCAGACGTGATGATGCGTCATTCGTCAATTTCCTATCCTCTACGTGTATAAAGCGATTCTTTCCTTCATTATATTATAGACTAACAGGTAACCCGTGCTCCGCAAGGGTCTGATTGAGAACTTGACCCTCTAAGATATTGAAGAATTCAAAATAGACCTATAACCATCCTCGGTGATTTAAGAATCAATATGCAGAATTTCAAGTTAATCAGTCCAGTAGTTGAGATGTGATGATGCGTCATTCGTGAATTTCCTATCCCGTACTTGTATAAGCCAATTCTTTCCTTTATCATAGTATAGAAAATTGATATTACTGAAGCTTTAGATACTAGCTCAATGTATGGAAGTATCTTTTTTTTCAATCTAACTTCGATAGAACGCTAGAACGCCACTAAAACGCTTGTATTTGACCGCCGTCATTTTGTCGATTGATATTTTGTTTCGAAGACTTTCCCTGAGAATCTTCTATCAAATGTTACCTTAAAATCAAGTCAATACTTTTTTCTCTTTTGTAAAATCTTCTAAAGGTTCGGTTTTCCTTTATGCGTAAATCTCCGCAATCGACGACGACAAGCATTGTTGACATTCATATTGTCCAAATTTCAAGTGTCCTAAAACAGCTGATTAAATAACTTTTCATTATTTGTCTTTATTACTATAGTAGTTCTGTGAACAGTAGACCTCACGCAGTATTCTCATCTACAAGTACCTGATGGAAACTAATATAACCTATGGAAATACAGCAATAGACTGGCTTCTCCACACATCTGTGTAATCACTTGTCAGCTGATGTATGATGAATATTCTGTAGCCTGGTTTTTACTCTAATATTGGCGTATGGGGAGGCTTCTTTTTCTTTTTAATTATCCTCCTTGAAATGCAAAATTTCGCAAAATATGCGCAACATATAAACATTTAAACATTCAATATTTTAACATTTAAACATTCAAATATTTTAAACTTTAAACTTCAAATTTTTTAACATTCAAACATAAGAGAAATGTCAACCGTCGACTTGAATCTTAGACTTCGCTCGGTCAATTAAAGAATTAAACATTTCTTATAAATCCAATTTGGCTATTTAAAAGTATAAGCTCAACCTGCCCCATTAGAACATAATTGAACATAATCTTTTAGGTTATGTAGACAAATTGAAATCTACCCAATCTGAGATTCTCTCCCTACGTGGTCGAGAATGGCATCTACGCATAAGGAAACCCAGCTCAAGACAATATAATAAAGACGAAACAGCCATGGATCGACTTTCCAATTCTATTGGTGGAAGTGAATTCAATGTCAGCTGGGTGGCCTACTACGACACACAGCGTCGACCAATCCCGTGCAAGTACACTTTGGTAGGCCACGCCCATAACTCACTCTCATTGGCTGCCAGTTTGTATCACCAATACTGATACTGTATCTCTGTATCAAGACAGTTATTTCTGTCGTAAGTTACTTATTTTGAGCTCAACGATTTATGACAATATTTTGAATAGATTATTGGATATAGTAATGATAGTAATGGAATACATGAAATTTATTAAGATTAGCATCCAAGCAATGAGATTTTACTTCGAAAAAAGTGGAGTGTCAAGCTAGTTCAAAAACCTTGATAATCATTGATACAAGGAGAAAGTATATTCTTAACCAGGGTGAACAATTATTGGAAAATATAAATTATTTCTAGAATATTGTGGAAAACTGTGGTCGCTATGTCTGCAGCTAGGTGTCATTAAATTCAATTCATTCATTTGTTATGGATAGTGAATATGATAAATCCACCGTACAATAGTGATAATCAATACAAACAATGATACACATTACAACAAATTGATACACTAGATTATACACAATGAGGTAACTCAAGCCTCATTTGTTTGGGATAGAATGTATAAAACAAATTGGTAAGTTATTTTCCTCATTATTTTCCCATTTTTTTGGGTGAAAAAATAACATAATCTACTACGCCTTTTTATGCTTCTTGACGCGAAAAATCCGAATCTGCAAACGAATTGGCAAAATTCTTCCCCGTTCAGGAGATATGAACCATTGAATTTATTGTAAAACTCAACTTGTTTAGTTCATTATTTTTCTCATTTTTTCGGGAGAGATTATATCATAATCAACTATGCCTCCTTATGCTCCTCGATGCGAGAAATCCGAATCTGCAAACGGATTAGCGGAATTCTTTCCCGATCAGGAGATATGACCCCTTGAATATGTTGAAAAATTCAAATTGGTCAGTACATTATTTTTCTCATTTATTTGGGAGAGATTATAATCATTATCAAGTATGCCTTCTTATGCTTCTTGATGCGAGGAATCCGAATCTGCAAACGGATTAGCAAAATTCTCTCCCGTTCAAGAGATATGAGCCCTTGAATATATTGTAAAACTCAACTTGTTCAGTACATTATTCTTCTCATTTTTTCGGGGAGAATAATAAATCATTATCACTTCTGCCTTCTTATATGCATCTTGATGCGTGTGCCTTTCGCTAAACATTCAGCAGTAGTGGCGCAGTTGTGTGCCTTTACCTTTTTAAAGATGATAAAGAAGATAATTTTGAATAAAATTTAGAATTTAGAAATAGGCCGACACATCTAGAAAATACCTGAGTCTATACCTAATTCATGCAGATGAACGGGCTAGAGTCAAGAAAACTTCAATTAATCTTGCCATGCCTGATTTAATAGGTTTATACTATAGAAAAACACTACACTTTGAAATAATTGAAAAATACAAACAGCTTCAATAAACATTGGCAACTAAAATCGAACAACAGAAACAACAATTTCATGTTACTTTGGTGACATTCTTCATCTGATTCGGGGGCGCATTACTATCCCCGATTAGATAGCAATACGTCACAAACCAAACAATATCAGTCATCAAATAACAAATAATTAACTTCAACATAAAATTACTCAAGAAAGAAAGCCCGTTGAACCCAAGTTTCGTCGATAGTAACCCTATAACCCATTTCATAATAATTTTGAATTCCCACTTTTGATTGACATTCTCGAATGAACCTTTGTTTCACTACACTGCACTTTCGTTGGTCTGTGCGTTGCTTTATCGTCGGGGTTACAGTACCTTGTTTTGGCGGTGAGCTTTTACCGGTTGAATTTGGCTTGACGGCGACGTCCTCTTACGTCCCTAGACCTGTCGTCTGAACGGGTGTCTTGAAGCGGTGTTACATAAAGTTGCGGAACCAAAGGGGTGGTAGTACAAGAAGTTGTTTGGGAAAACACATGAACCGCTGTAAATAAATGTATTACAGCATTAATTTCTAACTCTTCCTACAATCATCAAAAGCTAAAACAGGAGTTATCTATTGATTACAATTAATTAAATTCTCTCATTCTTTGAATCCTCATTTTATATAGATTTTTATCTTTAAACTACTGATTCTTTTTATCAGAATTAATGGATCTTTCTTCACAAATAATTCAAATTGAAATGATGCTAACTTATATGATATTTTTCGTTTGGTTTGCGAAATCAAATATAATTTTTCATATAGTAGCTCGGCTAGTATTGTTGGAAACTTGTGCGCCAGCCAACATTTATTTTATTTATTATTTATGAACTATAGGACGCAATCCAAGTGTAAATAACGGGCATTCGCCCAAAACTGCTCAGAACCTTAATTAAAAATGAACATTCCAGAGTTTATGATTGATTTACCTACAAATACAAGTCCAAAAACTAGTATCAACTGAAATTATGAATTTATCACCTAATAAAACAAGACACTTTATAACACAATAAAAGAAAAAAAATATTGAAAATTTCACTTTAAGGAAAGATAATGTTTGCCTTATAAGATTCATTTTGTGCTTAGTTTTTTACCTTTAATTAAATAAAATTAGTAGACACATAGAAAATAATTTTAAATTGTATTAAAATTTGAACATTCATTAATATTAATTCCTGGAGAAGAAAAACTTTCTTCTTCATCTATTAATATTTCTATCATAAAAAATTTACTAAATCATTCAAAAGCCTTAATGACATAAGAAAACAGAGTCTGAAAAATATAAATTAAAAAATGTCATAAACTCAATATGAACAATTCTTAAAGTTTTCCTTCCAATTTAAAGGCTATCTTCCTGACTTTCAGCAATACTCTACGATAATATATCTCCAGAAACAATAACTCAAATGTAATGTAACTGAAAACTTTCTATACTTCTGTAGAAAAAAATATAAGTATCTTCCATCACTAATAAAATCAAAAGGATTATTCTCAATCAATATTATTAACTTGAAAAATAACAGGCTTTGTTGATAAAATCTTTTGATTGAAGTTTCACTTAAATAATTTCCCTAAATATTTTTACCTTAGTTACGTACCTTAGCGGTTATTTGAAGAAACAATTATTCGTACATGATGAAGAAACACAATTAAACCTTTCAGGACATGGCACTACTAGTAAATTTAAACATTAATAAAAAATAAAACTAGCTCCTACATTAACTAATGAAATAAACTTATAAATTGCCCAAAAGGGGGAACATAGTGACTACATCTTTACTCTCGTAGTGCTCCTAGCAAAGTGTCCTCCGGAACGTAATCTGGTCTCTCGACTGGGGAATCCCCACTACTGTATTTAGAAACAGGTCTCCTATTGGGCGAATGGAATCAATTTGACCAATCGTCGCGTGGCTTCTACAGCCTTTGGACCAAATAGTAACTGCAAAATCGGTAGTTTGTTATAATTTCAAAGCTTGCTGTTTTCCAACTTATCGCATTTATGTCGCGACAAGAAGGCTAAGTTTTAGAGATAATTCCATAATCTACATTCCTCGACGACTCGGAGCCACAATTTTTAAATATCTATCATGGGAAACTCGAAGTCATGGCCGTTCATAATAGAGAGAGAAAATAATTTATTTCGCTAACTCACTTACAATAATGGCTCTAGTCTATTGCGTATTAAATTTACTATTATAACTTGGGAAAAGGCCTGAATTAAAGAGAGTGCCCGGCACATGCGAGAAATTCGAACCTGCAAAGGGATTAGCAAAATTTTCTCCCGTTCAGGAGATATGACCCCTTAAATATATTGAAAAACGCAAATTGGTCAGTACATTTTTTTTTATTTTTTCGGGGGCATAATATCATTATCAACTCTGCCTTTTCATGCTCCTTATTGCTAGGAATCCATATCTGCAAACGGATTAACGAAATTCTCTCCCATTCAGGAGATATGACCCCTTAAATAATCATGGAAAACGCTAATTGGTCATACATTATTCTACCAATTTTTTCCTGGAAAATAATATCATTATCAAATCTGCCTTCTTATGCTTCTCATTGCGAGAAATCGTAATCTGCAATCAGATTAGCGCAATTCTCTTCCGTTCAGGAGATATGATCCCTCAAAAATAAATGGGAAACGCAAATTGGCCAGTACATTTTTTTCATTTTTCGGGGGAATAATATCATTATATACTATGCCTGCTTATGCTCCTCGATGCGAGGATACAAATCTGCAACGGATTAACGAAATTCTCTTCCGTTCAGGAAATATGATCCTTCAAAAATAAATGGGAAACGCAAATTGGTCAGTATATATATTTTTTCATTTTTCGGGGGAATAATATCATTATCAACTCTGCCTTCTCATGCTCTTTATTGCTAGGAATCCATATCTGCAAACGGATTAACGGAATTCTCTCCCATTCAGGAGATATACCCCTGAATAATCATGGAAAACGCTAATTAGTCATACATTATTCTACCAATTTTTTCCGGGAAAATAATATCATTATCAAATCTGCCTTCTTATGCTTCTCATTGCGAGAAATCGTAATCTGCAATCAGATTAGCGCAATTCTCTTCCGTTCAGGAGATATGACCCTTAAATATATTAAAAACTATAATAATTGGTCAGCACATTATTTTCCTAATTTTTTTGGGTGGAATAATAACATCATATACTACGCCTTCTTATGCTTCTTGCTGCGAGGAATCTGAAACTGCAAACAGATTGGTAATAGTATATTTCGACCTAGGGCCGAAAATGAGACTTTTCCGGCTCGAAATCGGTTTTCAAGTCCGAGGCCGTAGGCCGAGGACTAGAAAAGATTGAGAGCCGGAAAAACATTTTGCCCATGGTGAGAACGTTATTTTTCGCCACACAGAAAAATAAACAATATGAATATGAGAATAATTGTTTATTAGACACTTCCGAAAGCAACACAGGAAGGTCATAGCTCTAGCAAATCTGAGGTAATCTGAATATCAGGAAATTGTCCAAGTATTTTATTTTTTATTCTGATTTGTCTAAATAACCTAAAAGATTATGTTCAATTATGTAAGAGGTTGAGTTTATACTTTTTATTCTTCCAAATGACAATAAGATGCTATTATTATAAATGTTTCGATTCTTGAATAATAAACACAGATAATGAAAAGATTTTGATCAGCTGTTTTAGCACACTTGGAATTTGGCCAATCTGGATGTCAACGTCAACAATGCTTGTTGTCCTTGACTCGGAAGTTTAGGTTAGAAGTTCTATCCTACTCTGAAAATAGAATTTGAATAGTTTATAATAGATATCTTATCTGTATTTTATTCATCCAAATAAAATTATAGTATCTTATTGCAGAATACTTATTCAATTCTAGAAGCATAAACTGATTCCGTTTCATTAACCATTTTGTAAACACATTCACATCAAATCAGAATCAGCTGACTTCAAGGTTACTTTACAGCCCTAGGGCCGTAAAACTTTTACCGGCCTGGTCAGAAAACAATCATTTTCGGCCTCCATATGATGCACGAAAACCAGTTCATTACATCCAAGTGGGGCGAAAAATTCATTACCGTTCAGGAGATATGACCCCTTCAATATGTCGAAAAACGCAAATTGTCAGCTCCTTTATTTTCATTTTTCTGGAGAAACAATATTATTATCAATTCTACCTTCCCATGTGGGCAACACCCTTAGCAAAAACAAAAAAGTGTGTGTTTAATATTGTGTATAGTGTATATTAAATATGAGTATATTCTATAGCAGGCCTTTACAGAGTTTTGATTAGGGAAATAACGTTGAGGCAGGTCACAATAGCCTACATTTTTCCACAAGAAGCCTAGTTATGTTCCCAGACTCCTCCGACAAGAAAGAGCCTACATCTGTTTATCCTGTTCTAGCACTAATACACAAACCAATTAAAACGTGTAAGTGAGCGAGAAACATAATCAACTGCGAAGTGAAAGCATGACATTATGCAGCCGGAGGATTGTCATTGCCAATGTTGAGATGACGTCACAGGATTGTCGTGACCAATGAAAATGCATTTTGTCAACTGAACGCACGTTTGATGCACTTCAAACTGCATAATGCACTCTGAAATGCATTTCTGTAACGTTCAAGATGTAAGAGTAATATTCCAGTAGCATGTACCCTGAGATATGGGTACAGGAAGTGGAGAAGATAAAATTTATTGTAGTATCTCGCTTGGTGATGATAATATTGAAGAGTAATAAAATTTCAATAATAATAAACTATATACTATGGGCTGGAAAATATATATGATAGAACTGAATCACAAAAGAATACACTGAAGTGAATTCTAAATTCTAAATTTCTAGTCTATGAATATTTTGGACTCAAAATTGGACAAGAATCAAGGAGTGTAAACATAACCTATAACCTATAGCCCTATACCTATAATATACCTATAGTCCTAACCTATAACCCATAACCTATAAACATAAACCTATTCTTGCACAATTTCTATCTAAATTTGGGAAAGGAACAGTTTGGAATTCAAGCCTGTTCTCCTTTCCCAATCATGCGAATCAATATAATTATGTATCAATGTATAAATAAATAAACTATTGAGGATGTACAAGGGATCACTCGTCCAGTGATATAATAATTGGAAAGTATATTGAAAAAATATCTCATTTATAATGCTGTAATGGCATCCTTCAAAATCTATATATACACTAGCCGTCAGGCTCGCTTCGCTCGCCATATCCGTCTAGCCAGGGGGCTCCGCCCTCTGGACCCCCGACTGGATCGTCCAAGAATAAGATCAGCAGACTCGCTCCGCTCGCCTGCATTTTTCATTTGAGCATTTTTATCATATGTTGGACGATCCAGTCGGGGGCCAGACTAAACGTCTTGCTAAACGGATAGGGCGAGCGAAGCGAGCCTGACGGCTAGTAATATAAATTCCCAGGAATAGCTCTGATTGAAGTACGTTAGCAGTGCCCAATCAATTTTCCGCGATAAATGCATTTCAATCTTCAACTTGGTGCCAACCTAACAAAGTCAATTCAACTTAATGCCAACCTGACAAAATTATTAATTTAGTTACCAGTTAACAACTGTTTCGATGAGGTACTCTCTCTAGATTATAGTTCTATATTAACATATGTTATAGATATTTTTCAATTATAATTAAGAGAATAAGAAGAATATACATGCTAAAAGACAAACTTTAAACCCTTAAAAACCACCCTTAGAGTTAAAATATTGCCAAAAGTGCGCCTCTAAAGGGCCAACTGAGCATACCTACCAAAATTGAACGTTTTTGGTCCGGTAGATTTTTAGTTCTGTGAGTGAGTGAGTTAGTCAGTCAGTCAGTGAATGAGTGCCATTCCGCTTTTATATAATATATAAATACACTTCAAGGCTTCTTTTCACTATTCAATTTTTTAACGGAGATTTATCGGCTGTTCGTTATAACGCATTATAATGGAATCATCCTTCATCATATCGTAAACCCAGCTTAGTGATAAACGTAAGACTCTATCATTAGAGCATGAGCATATTAGAGTATGTTAAGACTCTAACATATGGAGCATGTTAGCTGAGATCAAATCAATCGGCCGATTTTTTGCCGTCCATGAAAATTCTATTAGATCGAACATAACTTGATAAATACATTATGTGTATCTGTAGACATCATGGTGTTTACCAAGTTGTGTTCAATCTGGTATAATTTATAAGGACGGCAAGAAATTGGACATCCAAAAATCGATGTGTCTGTTAAGCCAGTTACCCACACATCGACTATTGAATGTTCAATTCTCTCCCGGTTTATGAATTCTACAAGATTGAACGGAACTTGACAAATATAATTTGTGTGACATCATCTGTTTAATCTAATAGAATTTATAAGGACGGCAAAAAATTGGACGTCCAAAATTGATGTGTGCATAGCTTTAGAAACTTCATCAAGTAAGCAAGCAATGATTGACCACAAAATTCTCGAAACAACAAATTGTTTGAAGTAAAAGTGAAAGATACAACTCCTTCACATGATAACAGTGGAAATACCTATCATCAAGTTAGTGTTCTCCCAGAAATCGTAACTATGAACGTACAATATTTTTAGAAAATATCACATCTTCCCCATAATTTATAGCTGATGTGACATCCATTTCTAAACGATTCCCAAGTTAATGCATTATTTTTTCTACCATCACGTAATAAATTCGTAGTTTATGGGGACTAAAAATGCATGATGCAACCTAATAAAGAAAAAACTTCTCTCCCAACACCTACTGGGAAAGATTAAAGACTTGAAATGCCATAATTTTTCCACGGTGCACTGAAAATTTAGGTCTTTACTCAGAGTAATAAAGAACCTGCAAGAGGATAAAAACCTGATATCATGCGAGAGGATGAAACTATTAGGAGTCTGGAGAATATATATTATATATCATAATATTCTGGTGGCATAATAGTCTAGAGTAATCTGATTAATTCGTCCTTAACCCTTGAAAGAAAGTCGAGATGATCCAGAGAAAGTAGCTTGGTCCTTTTTAAATAGTAATTTATAACTATCAGGGTCACAGTGATACTTTTAGTCCACAGAAGTTATGTAATGACATCATTATGGCAACACTTAGTTGAATACGTAATGGGTTTATTACTCATCACAGTATTATAGTATCATATATCTACTCACACTTTTCAAACGCTTATTTATTTTACTCCATTTTATCTCACTATCAATTTATCACAGTTGAAGGGAGTTGGAGGACTTTTTTTACAGTTGAATTGAAAGCATTAGTCTAGCTCTAATCAGAATTGAACTTTTTTGGGCTTGAGCATGTAGGTAGTATTTTTCTAACTAGTAGTTCTGTGAACAGTTGACCTCACGCAGTATTCTCATCCACAAGTACCTGATTGAAACTATAGACCTTATGGAAAACACAGCAATAGTTGATCACAAATGTAATCACTTGTCAGCTGATTTATGATGAGTAATTCTATAGTCTGATTTTTACTCTAATATTGGCGTATGAAGGAGGCTCCTTCTTCCCTTTTATATTATCCTTAAAATGCAAAATTTCCAAAAACCTTGAATATACGTCGACGCGCAATTAAAAGGAATTACCTGTCAATTTCATGAAAATCCATTCCCGTGTTTCGCCGTAAATGCACAACATATAAACATTTAAAGATCTAAACATTTAAGCTGCGTTTAACAAAGCTATTAACAAAATGTTAATAACTTAGTCGTATAGATTCTATTAGATTGGACATAACTTATCACACACATGATGATCATATGTGTTACACAAGTACCGTTTAATCTAATAGAATCTATAAGGATTAAGTTATTAACATTTTGTTAATAGCTTGGTGTAAACGCACCTTTAACATTTAGAGCAATGCCAAACCATCGACTTGAATCTTAGACATCACTTCGCTCGTCAAAAATTGTGTGAAAAATCAATCACTGATTCAACTCAACAGAACCATAGAGGTAAGATAGCATAAGAAGATATTTCATTGTAAAGGGCGTTTATGTTGCATTTTCAATGTTAACTCAAGCGATAGTCCTAGTAGTTCTTCACGTGAAGCTTTGTGGCGCTGGTAGTCTCTCATACTGTGCCGTTCATACCTCTCACCCAGCCAAAACAGTAATAACATAGACTGTGGTCGAAAGTAATAACGATAGTACGCAAAAAATTGAGACAAACTTAGAAACAGTCACAAAATTAATAATAAGCTGAGTTAATAGATATCGTCTGGAATTGGAACATTTACATGGATCTTCTTATGCTATATTTTCTCTATGACAAAACCTTACAGATTTCTTCGAAGAACTACTATCCGTAAATTTCCTCTACAAACGACCTCTACAACCCACTCACAAACGAATTAAACCAGTCAAGAAACATTGACACCAGAGAGACATAGGGACTTCCAGGTTTATTTGCATAGAATACGAGCCAACCTGACTGACTTATTAACGTGGCTGGGTATCAACAGT
Organism: Nilaparvata lugens; assembly: GCF_014356525.2. Taxonomy (NCBI): domain Eukaryota; kingdom Metazoa; phylum Arthropoda; class Insecta; order Hemiptera; family Delphacidae; genus Nilaparvata; species Nilaparvata lugens. The sequence continues at coordinate 98,495,753 of NC_052505.1, read as the reverse complement.
CATTTGCATGTGATTAATCAGAGAGATCATGACAATTTTAATCATGACTTTATGCTAAACGCTCCCAAGCCAAGTTCACACTTTCACTTGTTTGACGAATTATTCGACGTTTGTCAGTTGCTCGAAACGTGGGTTGTGATAGGCAGTTATTATACATCTTCATCACTAGTTGCTTTGTCATTCTGAAAAAAACACAATGGAACAAAAAATGTTTCAATTGGTAAAGTTGAGAGTTAACCTTCCGGTGAAGCTCTCCAAATATTGTGTCCTGAAGAGTTTATCTAATAGTGACGATTATGTAATCGGGAGAAAATGGTTTTGAAGATTTTTTATTGTTGATGACGTTTTTGAGTGTCGTTGTCTTCCATGATTATGAAGATAGTAAGAATCTTGTAACATATCTTGACTCAAGAGTATTTGGTACGATGAAATTTTATGTTTTCTGAAGAAATCGTCATTTGAACAAGCCAAGGATGAATGTTATTCAAGTGAGTCGATAGGTTACGAGCAACATCTATCCACCCAATTATTATTGAACGAAATCTCAGTTGTTCTTCATTTTATCCTTCATGTATAGTGAGGTACACGTTATAATAGCAGTGTTTGATTAGCAATGGCATTGCTATCCTTGTCTGAAATTCAACAAAGCGGATAGAGCTATCTCTTTCTCGCTTTGCTCTGTTGCCGTATCGTCAATGTAAAATGAATAATTATTATTCACAAAATAGTTCATCATAATCATGAAATTATTGAAAAAATAAATCTATTGCTTGATAGAATAAAATTTATTATTTCAAACGAGAATGAAGACTTAATATGACTTAACCTGTATCAGCTACTTGTAAAAGGCATTGACAAGACTGAGGATCGGCAAAGTTGTTCTGCTATCTTCCTCCACTGCCATTAGAACGGGAAATCACTTAGTTCAATTGATTTTACTTTCCTTGCCCTATTACCATAGGTAAGGAAAGTATTGCTTTCCGAAAAAAATCAAGGTACCCCAATTTCTAAATTTCTATACGTTTCAAGGTCCCCTGAGTCCAAAAAACTGGTTTTTGGGTATTGGTCTGTGTGTGTGGTGTGTGTGTTGTGTGTATGAGAGTATGTGAGTCTGTGTACACGATATCTCATCTCCCAATTAACGAAATGACTTGAAATTTGGAACTTAGGTCCTTTCACTATAAGGATCCGACACGAACAATTTCGATCAAATGCAATTCAGATGGCGGCTAAAATGGCGAAAATGTTGTCAAAAACGGTTTTTTCGTGATTTTCTCGGAACGACTCCAACGATTTTTATCAAATTGATACCTGAAATAGACATCGAAGCTCTATCAACTGCCACAAGTACCATTTCTGGGAAAATTGCAGGAGCTCCGTAATATTCTTGAGAAAAATGGCGGATAATGACTAAAAAACCATGTTATTCATGGTTTTCTCGAAAACGGCAATAACGATTTTCTTCAAATTTATACCATGGGTAGCTATTTATAAGCCCCATCAACTGACACGAGTCTCATTTCTGGGAGAATTGCAGGAGCTCCGTAATATTCTTGCGAAAAATGGCAGATAATTACTAAAAAAACATGTTTTTCACGATTTTCTCAAAAATAGCTTGACCGATTTTTTCAAATTCATACCCTGTATAGTTATTTATCAGCTCTATCAACTGACAAGAGTCTCCTTTCTGGGAAACTAATGGGGGGTCCACCCCATCCTTGAGAAATGTACTTAGTAACCTCCTTCTCGTGCATGAGGTAGGTAGGTAGCGTAGTTCATAAAATTAACACAAAGTCGAGATATTTCATGTGTAGAACAGCTGTTTTGACAACTTTAAAAAAATGGCGACTAAAAAATCATCGAATTTCACAATTTACACAAAGGAAAAAGTACTCTGAGAACAATTATATATATTATAACATATTACAGAAGTCTGATCGTAGTTTCAAATATGAGCAAGGAAAGTTGTGTGAGTGCACCACACCAGATTTTTAAGATAATCACTAAGAGCTTGTTCACATGACAGCGACTTACGATCGGTTGTCGCGCGGTTGACAAATCGCTCGATTTGCCAGTCTCGTACACATGATAGCGACTCATGAGCGATTTGCCCTCGGTTAAGTCTGAGATTACAACCGCCGCGATTCGCCGGCGACTACTAAAACCGAGCGATGCATGTGTACGGCACCATGTGTTTCCCTATACCTGGCAATACAACCGAACGTAAATCGCTGTCATGTGAACAGGCTCTAAACGCTTCTTGTATTTTCATCTGAAATCAAAAAATCTGGTGTGGCGCACTCACACAACTTTCCTTGCCGTTATGAAAATTGATCACCTGACGCTAGTGTTCCCGCGCATCTCAAGTCTACTATTCAAATTAATATTTGAGCCAGCTGGTGACAGGGCAATAACGCTGGAGACACACATGAGGTCTGCTATCTCTTCATAGTGAATGATTTAATAGAATCAACAATAATTGCAATTGAATAATCATTTTCTCGAATTTAAAGCTTATTATTTTTCAATTTTAGGTGGAAATGTTGCTGAACATTAATTGTAGAGATGTTCATGCTCAATCTACTACACTTGATTTTTTTTGTTCAAATTGTATCTGAAGCCTGATAATTGGGAATCTATCTGCATTGATGGGGCGAAGCTCCTGAAATTTTTACAGATATTGGACTTGTGGCAGTTGATAGAGCTTATCGATGACTATTTTAGGTATGAATTTGATCAAAATCGTTGGAGCCGTTTCCGAGAAAACCACGAAAACCCTGTTTGACACATTCTCGCCATTTTAGCCGCCATCTTGAATTGCATTTGATCGAAATGTTCGTGTCGGATCCTTATAGTGAAAGGACCTCAAGTTCCAATTTCAAGTCATTCCGTTAATTCGGAGATGAGATATCGTGTACACAGACGCACTTACACTCATACACACACACCACACACACCAACACACACACACACACACACACACACCACACACACACACACACACACACAACCACACAACCACTTTTTTGGACTCAGGGGACCTTAAAACGTATAGAAATTTAGAAATTTGGGTACCTTAATTTTTTTCAGAAAGCAATACTTTCCTTACCTATGGTAATAGGGCAAGGAAAGTAAATGTAGCTTGATGTCTTTGACAATTTGGGATAAATATAATATAGAATTCATATACAAGGAAAATACCTATAGATTTTTCTAATATTTGCTTCTCCATTCTGTCGGATGAGAATTTTATCAAGTGCTAAGACAGAATAATGTATATGTTTCTCAGGTCATGTTCTATGTAATTATGGAGCAAATTAGAACATGAAATCAACTGATACTCAGTGCCAAATTGGGTTTTCTGCTCCAAAAACTTGATCTCATCATAATTAAATGTTAGAATAATGTGTGCACTTTGCGTAGGGTGAAGCCGAAAAATTCTTTGAAAACAAGGAAGAAAAGATTGAGACATGAGACAGCCTCTCTCAAGATTTGATTATGAGATAACACAGGCCAGACCACTGCGGTAATGTAGGAAGAAGCTCACATGCATTACGGAAATAATAGAGAGTGTCTGGAAAAGGTGAAGAAGAATACATGGTGGAAGGGAAGAGGAAGGAGAAGGAGAGAGGAGAGTGAAAGGGAAGGAAGAAAAGAAAAAGAAGAAAGAAGAAGAAAAAGGAGAAGAGAAAGGATGAGGAGGAGGAGGAGAGGAGGAGGAGGAGGAGGAGAGGAGGAGGAGGAGGAGGAGGAGGAGGAGGAGGAGGAGGAGGAGGAGGAGGAGGAGGAGGAGGAGGAAAAGGATGAGGAGGAGGAGAAGAAGAAGAGAAGAGAAGAAGAAGAAGAAGAGAGAAGAAGAAGATGACGGGAGCAGAGGAAGAGAATCACAAGTAGAAAATGATAAGAAGATAATCAAAATAAAGGAAAAAACAGGAGGTAGAGGATGTAGAAGAATATAAAGGAGAATAACGAGAGAAAAATGGGAATATAAGAAAAAATTGAAGTGAATCAAAACGAAGAAGAAGGTGGGAAGAAAGAGAGGGATAAGATGGAAACGATATAGAAGACAGGAGAAAAAACAGGGAACGAAGAGGGAGGATCTAATGTAGAAGAAGACAAGATAGAGGAAAGAGGAAGAAAAGAAGAAGACAGGAGAAAGAGAGGTATAATTAATAGAAAGTGATAAGACTGGAAGAAAAGGAGGAGGAGGAGTAGAAATTGTGACGGGAGGGAAGAAAAAACAGGAGAGGAAGAGAAAAAAAGGAAATAAAGAAGGAGATTGATTGTTTGATTGATTGATTGAGTACTTTATTTATGTGGATTACAATATATACTGGCTTATACACTTATATACAATAGCTTACAATACAGCAAAATTATAGATGAATTCACATAATATAGACTAAGAAAATAATTATTGAACTGTATATGATATGAAAAGCAATTTGTAATATAAAACTATAGATAATAATTAAATTGTTATGCATCTACATAAATTGGCGGAACTTTGGACATATCAATGTCCATTCTTCGGAAAGAATATTGAATATATCCTCCCCACTAACTCTCTATCAAATCATTTTGGTATATCGAGATGGTATAGTAGAAGAAGACTGGTGAAAGAGAAGTAGGAGGAATAGAAAGGGAAGACGGAAATGAAGAGGGGAAGAATAAGAAGAATATGCTGAGAAGGAGAAGAAGAAGAAGAAGTAGAAGAAGAAGAAGAAGAAGAAGAGAAGAAGAAGAGAAGAAGAAGAAGAAGAAGGAGAAGAAGAAGAGAAATGAATGTAAAGATAAGGAAAAATGAGTTTACACAGAGCTTCTGCAAATTTTGCACGGATGTTTTAGTATATTTCTGCCAGCAGACCCGAGTGGAAATTATGGCGCAAACGATGCATAGCAGCACTGAAATTTAGCAGCACTGAAATGTGCCGAAATTATTGTTACATGATGCTGTAATGGGAAGATTATCTCTAATCTCCAACACCTCCGACTTTTGTAGGCCTATCCATCATTGATTTGGTATGGACTATGAGCATTGATGCCAAATAGCATTATGAGAATATTATTCAGAATTCCTTCAGGAGACAGGAATCCTTTTTTTTCAGAATGCAGTTGTTTCTATTTATGTGTGATGATTTAAGTCTTTTAAAATTTATACATTGCAATCTAGTCTAAGAAGACTAATATGCATTTTTTCTAATATAATAAAGAGTTTAATTAATGAGATAATGTAGTTCTCATCAGGAACTAACTTGAAATTTACAATTATTGAAATTTAAAATATAACTAGATTATCATGTACTAGTAGTCCTGTGAACAGTAGACCTCACGCAGTATTCTCATCCACAAGTACCCGATTGAAACTATAGACCTTATGGAAATACAGCAATAGACTGGCTTCTCCACACATCTGTGTAATCACTTGTCATCTGATTGGCCGAGCGAAGTGAGGTCTAAAACTGAAGTCGACGGTTTGGCATTTCTCTTAATGTTTAAATGTTTAAATGTTCAAATGTTTGAATGTTTAAATGTTTATATGTTTATATGTTTATATGTTTATATGTTTATATGTTTATATGTTTATATGTTTAAATGTTTGAATGTTTGAATGTTTGAATGTTTAAATGTTTATATGTTTATATATTGCGCATCTACGGCGAAACGCGGTAATAGATTTTCATAAAATTTGACAGGTATGTTCCTTTTTTAATTGCGCGTCGACGTATATACAAGGTTTTTGGAAATTTTGCATTTTGAGGATAATTTAAAAGGAAAAAGAAGCCTCCTTTATTGGAGTAAAAATCATACTATAGAATTATTCATCATAAATCAGCTGACAAGTGATTACACAGATGTGTGGAGAAGCCAGTCTATTGCTGTATTTCCATAAGGTGGATGAGAATACTGCGTAAGGTCTACTGTTCACAGAATTACTAGTTGTAATAAGGTTTTATAAACTCTCAATAAAATAACAATGAGCAATATTGAATGACAATAAATCAACGTAGAACCTGAACCAACACGTAATACAATAACAGGGAGTATATTATAACAATGGACCACCATTAGGTACTAATAGAATCATTTTCAATTTCAAATCTCAATAATTTCGTAATAAATGTGAGAGGTGAATCAGTTCTAGCATAGAGTAGGAAGAAATCCCTTAGTGTAAGTAGTTTATGTTCCAAATTTCAAGCCAAATTTTTGTTAACTCAAACAGATTACTGTCGACTATAATTGCCCATTCTTCATTCTTTATTCATTCATGCAATAAGTTCATCATCGAAATGATAGGGAGAGGAAAAATAAGGTAACCTTGTGCTAGTATATTACTGTTTTGGTCGGGTGAGAGTGTAAGAACGGTACAGTTTGAGAGACTACCAGCATCACATAGCTTCACGAAAAAATCTGGTGTGGCACACTCACATAACTTTCCTTGCCGTTATGAAAATTGATCAACTGACGCTAGTGTTCCCGCGCATATCAAAACTACTATTCTAAGATCTGAGACAGCTGGTGACAGGACAATAATGCTGCAGACACACGAAGACTGCTTTCTCTCCATAGTGAATGATTTATTAGAATCAACAGTTTGCAATTGAATAATCTTATTTTCTCGCATTTCGAGCTTATTTTCAATTTTAGGTGAAAATGTTACAGAACATAAATTGTAGAGATTTTCTTGCTGAATCATTTCCACTTTAATTGTATCTGAAGCCTGATAATTGGGAATCTAAAATTAAACTTTGCATAGATGGTGCAGTGCTCCTGAAATTTTTACAGATATGGGACTAGTGGCAGTTGATAGAGCTTATCGATGACTATTGTAGGTATAACATCAATCAAAATCGTTGGAGCCGTTTTCGAGAATATCACAGAAAACCCTGTTTTTGACAACATTTTCGCATTTTAGCCGCCATCTTGAATCGCATTTAATCGAAATGTTCGTGTCGGATCCTTATAGTGTAAGGACCTTAAGTTTCAAATTTCAAGTCATTCCGTTGATTGGGAGATGGAAGATCTTGTACACAGACGCACATACACTCATACACACACACACACACACACACATACGTACAGACCAATACCCAAAAACCAGTTTTTTGGACTCAGGGGACCTTGAAACGTATAGAAATTTAGAAATTGGAGTACCTTAATTTTTTTCGGAAAGCAATACTTTCCTTACCTATGGTAATAGGGCAAGGAAAGTAAAAAAAGTACTGGGACTATCAGCTTGAGTTGACATTGGAAATTGGAAGATAAACACTCTATACCCATGAGATATCATCATGTGCTATTTTTTTCCATGATTGTATAGTAAGGTCCACGTTATAATGGAAGTGTTTGAGTAGCAATGGTATTGCTATCCTTGTCTATCATTCAACAAAGCGGATAGCGCTATCTCTTTCACGCTTTGCTCTGTTGCCAGATCTTCTTTTAATTAGAATTGATAATTGATTAACAAAATATTTCATCTTAACCCTACAGAGACACACTTACTTTATGCTAACACAGTAAACACACTGGGTTGTTGAACACCCCAATTTAATTTTGCATTTTTCTTTGAAAAATATGAAAAAAACAAGTACTTAGACCATACTTCATCATTTATTAATCATTTTTGTTTCAAGTTCATACAGAAATCAAAAGTAAAGCACTGCTTATCAATATTTTTATACTAATTTTAGAAGTACGTATGTTCCGCCCAAGTGTTGGAGCTCCTAATCTGGTTTGAATCATTGCCAATGACATCTTCATCAAAAACTCACGTCTCTTTATTTCATTGTTTTGAATCTCAAGTTGTAGAGAATCATAGCATTCATTCCAATCTGATCCATCATCCCATACCACATTAGTAGTGACAATACAAGTAAATCTTTGTAATAAAAGTGCTTGATAAAATTCCTTTGTAAAAGACACTCTGGGGTGTTAGACACCCCAAACGAAGAACAAGATGAGCTGGTGACCTTGTAGAATGCTATTACTGACTGGAAGTGGTGGAGAGTAGTTGACAATACTACAAACCTAATTTAGACTGGGCATAAATTCCCATCTGTTTGATAATTATTGTCAACTGCAGAACAGAAAAAAAAATCTCTGGGGTGTGAAACACCCCAGTGTGTCTCTTTAGGGTTAATTATTAAAATTCATTATGAAATTATTGAAAAATATGATTTATTATTTGAACACCAATGAGCAGTTAATATTACATTGATAAACCTGTATCAGCTACCGTCTAAAGAAGGCATTGACAAGACAGAGGTTCGGCAACGTTCTTCTATCTTTCTTCACTGCCATTATAACGTGGACCTCACTTTGAGGAGTAGAAGAGATAAATTTTACCCAGTAATAATGATCAGTAAGGGACAAGATACCAATTTTTATTAAATTAAGATTTTTTTTCAGAAACAAAATGAATAATTGTTTTTAAACAAGAAAAATTCTTCAGCTATTTCATTTTGCGGTTACAGTACTCTTGAGGAAGAAAGACAGGGCCACTGTCAAATAATAGTTGTTCTGAAACATTTGCCATGGTCATTATTGAGAGAATCCGATCTCATGTTGTATTTTGGTTGAAGAAGACGTTTGTGACTGTTGATTCAATGTCATTCACAACTACTATGATATTATCGCAAAGTAGGCTAATACAGAAATAGCTTCATTCACTTTTTCTGCAGCACTCGATTGGACAGTGAAGGCTGAGACAAATTCATGCAATTTGAAATTCAAGTTCGTTTTAGTGATAAATTTCTTACAATAACAACAGTGAAGAACTGTGATGAAAAATTTATAACAGGAATCATAGAATTTGAGTTTCGTTCATTGTTCATCACAGTCGATTGACTGAGAAATCGTCAGTTCAGTGTTGCAATTCCCCTGAAAATTGTTGTAATATGATTGTATTTTGCATTGAAAATGCAGCTTTCAAATGAATATACCTTGTAATATATGATGGATACATTCCAGCTTTTACAACTCCAAAATGCATGGAACGGTTAGGTACTATCATAGAGAAACAATAGCGTAAGTAGATATTCCATGGTATAGGGTGTTCATGTAGCAACTTTTACTGTTATCCCAAGCCGATTACTGTCGATTATTGTTGATTTTTACTGTTTTGACCGGGTAAGAGTGTATGAACGGCACAATATGAGAGACTACCAGCGTCATAAATCTTCACGGGAAAGAACTACGTGGGCTATCGGCTTGAGATAAGAGTAAAAGTTGCGACATAAACGCCCTATACCATGGGATATCTACTTTTGCTATTTATTTATTTAGTTAGTTAGCACAAAATATACAATGATCGAAAAAGGAAAAACAGGCTATTGCCTGAAACTTTTCCAATTTCCTAATTTAGTTTCAAATTGTCCAAATATTATACATAGGTTATGTCCATTTCAATTTCTACACCAAATCACAATCTGGGAATATAGATTAGAATAAAACAAACAATTTTAAATTTGGATAGATTGATAGTAAAACTTTCGTAAAAACATGAAACAGACTTTAAATCCACAAAATAAAGAATGAAACCACTTAAATTTTGAGCTCGAAAATATCACGTTCAGCTTGGCTACATAACAAGGTTATGAAAAACCAAGAGAAGGTTTTGAATATAATATGGATAATATCTAAACCGATGCGTCAAAAATGAATGCTATCACAACACGATGTATTGAAATAATGCGAGATTGAAAAAGGAGAAGCATAATAAATTTGTATTGATTTACTATTGTTTCTCTATGGTACTGAGGTCCATATCCACAAACAATTTTTAGATTCTGTTAGCGAAGTACGCTCTGGTCCTAGAAATCAATGAAATAAAGGATCCAATACTGGTATAATAGTTCAATATGTAGTGTGAAGGTTTGAAGGGTATGTAACTCGAATATACTGCTTCACGTAGAAATGTTCTGATTGATTCATCAAGGGCTGATTGGATGAGAAACTCTCAAGAAAGTTGAATAGTTTTATATACGGTTAATATACGGTCCAGAGAATTTCGTGCCTTCTCATAATAATTATCCAAAAAAACTTTTCATCTAACCCAAATTCTAAAATAGCATTTAATTATTGTTTGAAGGACTCGAAATATAATTATGTCTCAAATTCTACTTGAAACAATATCAAGGTATGTAAGAAATGTCAATTCACAAATATATTCTATTGGTGCATCAGTACAGATTTGAAAGATTCAACGAATAGAAATTTTTTCAAATGTTGTAAAAATCACTCACTATGTGTATAGGAGAAGTGTGTCATTGAGAAACCAAGAGAAGGTTTTGAATATGCAGTGACAATGAGAATATAACAAAAATCAGGTTTCAAATCTCGAGTAGTTGGTAATAAGTCAATACTGTACAATCGGTGGGTACAGATTATCTGTGAATAATATCATAGAGAAACAATAGCGTAAATAGATATCTCATGGTATAGGACGTTTATGTCGCAACTTTTACTGTTATCTCAAGCCGAGAGTCCACGTAGATCTTTCACGTGAAGCTGTGTGACGCTCGTAGTCTCTCATACTGTGCCTTTCATACACTCTCACCCCAACAAAACAGTAAAAATCGACAGTAATCGGCTTCAGATAACAGTAAAAGTTACAATATAAACGTCCTATACCACAGGATATCTACTTACGCTATTGTTACTCTATGATAATATTCTCTTTCAACAACTGCAGGACTATAAATCTGGTGTGGCGCACTCACACAACTTTCCTTGCCGTTATGGAAAATTGATCACCTGACGCTAGTGTTCCCGCGCATCTCAAGTCTACTATTCAAAGATTTGAGCCAGCTGGTGACAGGGCAATAACGCTGGAGACACACATGAGGTCTGCTATCTCTTCATAGTGAATGATTTAATAGAATCAACAATAATTTGCAATTGAATAATCACATTTTCTCGAATTTAAAGCTTATTTTCAATTTTAGGTGAAAATGTTACTGAACATTAAATGTAGAGATTTTCATGCTCAATCTACTCCACTTGATTTTTTTTGTTTCAATTGTATCTGAAGCCTGATAATTGGGAATCTATCTGCATTGATGGGGCGGAGCTCCTGAAATTTTTACAGATATGGGACTTGTGGCAATTGATAGAGATAATCGATGACTATTTTAGGTATGAATTTGATCAAAATCGTTGGAGCCGTTTCCGAGAAAATCACGAAAAACCCTGTTTTTGACAACATTTTCGCCATTTTAGCCACCATCTTGAATTGCATTTGATCGAAATTCGAATTCGAAAATCGAAGCTCCAAATTTCAAGTCATTCCGTTAATTGAGAGATGATATATCATGTACACAGACGCACATACACTCATACACACACACACACACACACACACACACACACACACACACACACCACACACACACCACACACACACACACCACACACACACAACACACACACACACACACACACACCACACACACACACACAATACCCAAAAACCACTTTTTTGGACTCAGGGGACCTTGAAACGTATAGAAATTTAGAAATTGGGGTACCTTAATTTTTTTCGGAAAGCAATACTTTCCTTACCTATGGTAATAGGGCAAGGAAAGTAAAAATGTGTTACAAAATAATTCAGTCCCACACTTTTCAGCGTCTACTCAGAGGCAATTGACTCAGCTCCAACTCTTTCAATCCAATCCAACAGAGACAATTAACAGGCTTTAATCCTTGATGGGCCAGCTATTAAATTTGAACAGTGAATTGCAGCACTACACTGAAGCGTTGGCCTTTGAAGACGGCCTCGCTCAATCGATTAAAGTAGCTCATCATCTCGGCAATCTTCAATTGTTTTATAACCGTTCATCCCAATAAGGTTATCGCTCTCTAAAGTGGTGCAAGAGATTTGTCAGAAAAGAGTCTGCTTCTCTTATTTGGAGATGGTATTGAAAAGAGATAGTAATCGAAGAAGATGGTCTGATAATATAGTTTTAGATGTGTATTCTATTAACAATCGAGTCTAATACAATAAACTGAGGTAGCGATCGGAGAGTACCTATACAGTGATAATCAATAATCTATATATATAAAAGCGAAATTGCACTCACTCACTGACTGACTGACTCACTCACTCACTCGCAGAACTAAAAATCTACCAGACCAAAAACGTTCAAATTTGGTAGGTATGTTCAGTTGGCCCTTTAGAGGCGTACTAAGAAATCTTTTGGCAATATTTTAACTCTAAGGGTGGTTTTTAAGGGTTTAAAGTTCGTTTTTTAGCATGTATATTCTTCTTATTCTCTTAACTATAATTGAAAAATGTCCATACCATATGTTAATATAGAACTATAATCTAGAGTTCTAGAGATAGTACCTCTTCGAAAAGTTGTTAACTGGTAACTAAATTGATAATTTTGTCAGGTTGGCATTAAGTTGAGTTGACTTTGTTAGGTTGGCACCAAGTTGAAGATTGAAATGCATTTATCGCGGAAAAATTGATTAAGCACTACTACTTCAATCAGAGCTATTCCTGGGAATATCATATTACTAGCCGTCAGGCTCGCTTCGCTCGCCTATATGTTTAGCCAGACGTATAGTCTGGACCCCCGACTGGATCTTCCTAACGTATGATCGTCCTACAAATGAAAAATGCAGGCGAGCGAAGTGAGCCTGCTAATCTCATTCTTGGACGATCCAGTCGGGGGCCCAGGGGCGGAGCCCCCTGGCTAGATGGATATAGCGAGCGAAGCGAGCCTGACGGCTAGTCTAATATAAATTATCTTTAAATAAAATAAAGTGAAGAATTGGCTTATACACTTAATTATAAACAAAAAATCCAAACACATTATTTAATCTCAGTTATCCAATAGTTGAACAAATCCAATTGAATTCATCCATGCAATGACGTCATTCTACGGCGGTTAAATTCAATCGGAGTTTCATGTGCAACTATCCCCCTTAATCTACTAATCAAATCTTTTGCTCCTAATGATACTTGGTTTCAAAACTCACTCACAATCCGCCATGAATCATGAAGTTGCTTCTCAGGGTCCTGATGAGGGTTATGAGGATTAATACTCCGGGAACAATGAGTGAGTGAGGTAACTCCAAATCATTCATCCTCCTCTCACACTGTCTCACTCTCACACCCTCTCTTTTTCTCTCTTTCATTCATCTACCTAATCTATCCAACTATGTGCGGCTGGTTCTCTCTCTCCATATCCATCTATCTCTCTCTTTCTCTCTTCCCTCTTACACACTTTCTTCATCTCTATCTCTTACACAATTTCTTCATCTCTGTCTCTCTCTCTCTCTCTCTCTCTCTCTCTCTCTCTCTCTTTTGGTAGAGAGTTAGTGGGAAGGATATTTTGAATATTCTTTCCAAAGAATGGACATTGATATGTCCAAAGCTCCGACAATTGATGTAGATGCATAACAATATTATTTATTTATTTATTTATTTATTTATCACATTGTGTACAAATACTTGCGATGAGGAAAGGCACAACAGGCTCATGCCCAAAACTGTCCCATTTCCAATTTATACTATACTGTCCAAATCAAAATGTAATAAATCAATACTTTACAATCGGTAGGTACAGATTATCTGTGAATATTCTTTATATTTTTATCTATAGCTATTACCAATTACTTCTTTCAAATCATATGCAGTTCAAAAATCATTTTATAGTCTATATTATGTGAATTCATCTATATTTTTACTGTATTGTATATAAAGGTAAAAGCCAGTATATATTGTAATCTACATAAATAAAGTACTCAATCAATCAATCAATCAATCATTCATCTACCTAATCAATCCAACTATGTGAGGCTAGTTCTCTCTCCATATCCATCCATCTCTCTCTCCCTCTCTCTCTCTCTCTCTCCATATCCATCCATCTCTCTCTCCCTCTCTCCCCTCGTACACACTCTCTCTCTTACACACTTTCTTCATCACCATCAATCTCTCTCCCTCTCAAAATTGATTAGTCTCATTTCAACTTTCTTGAATTTTCTATCAATCATTTTACTTCACTTGTCTTTTTCAAATTCCTTTTTCATGAAGAAACAAATCCTTGAACTGCATTGAAGTAGTTTGAGCTGTAACGGATAAGTCATGCAACATCTCCAGCATATTAATTTACGCCATCTATTATTCAATCTATTGGAAAATGAGTAAAATGCTATCAGAAATATTCAGGTGTGTTATATCAGAAAATTGTCATCTATCCTCAATGTTGTATTGTTTACTGTTTTTCAGTGTTATTTGGTATAATTTTGAGCAATCGTGTTATACGTTTTAAAAAGAGAATATTGGAATATAAAGTGGCCTTCTTCAAGCACTTCTGCCATCATTAAACTAACTAAAGTGCGAGATAAATTACTTTTAACATGAAGAGGAGAAACCCATTTCTCCCTCCACAGTTTGTAGCGTGGACACAGACGGACATCCTGCGCACAATTGGATGCGCCGTGTCATTTTGCTTCTTGTTCTTGTGATGAAAACATCTCTGTGACATACACAAACCAATATAATTATACCTTCTGACCAGTACACCACTTGGAACATTGCCAGCAATAGATGGAGGGGAGTGTTGCCGCGTCGCGTTACAAAGCTCTCTCACTCAGACACAAAAGAAGGAGAATGCTGCTAGGTAGTGGGAGTGATTAGTGGAGGATAGAGCATCGGACCTCTCCGTCTTCAAGAAAGAGCCGTGATAAAAGTAATTTATCTCACACTTTAGTTAGGTCGAGGTGCTGCCGGTCTAGAATAACAGTCCTAGGGTACTAACAACCCAAAGTGCTAGAGTGGTAGAACCCCACTGAAAATCCAAGTTCCTTTATTTTCATAATCCTTTGAATTCTTCATCCTCAACCCCTGACCAAGCCTTGATATCCTCCCACTTGTATATTCCATATTTTCGACTTCCCTGTAAATTCTGCTCATCTCATGAATTCCATCATTCCTATTAATTCCCACAAATATTATTCTAAAACAATGTGTCATTATTGTTGTATTCAATTTATTCAATTAGTTGGAAGTGTTGTTTTTTGTTCAATTTTGAGTGTTTGCCATGAGTTCTATCAGACGTGGCAATGTAAGATGTATTTAATAAATATCAAATATCACACTATATTCCTCTCTTTCTCCGTCATTCATGCTTAACTTTCTTATTTTTCTCTTTAATCTTCATATTAATTAAAACTTTTACAATATTTTCATTTTTAAGTAAATCCTTAGTTGAATTAATGAAATTAACGTTTTGGTAGAGAGTTAGTGGGAAGGATACTTGGAATAAAAACAACACCAGCTGTTCTTAGTGAGAATTTGTGTGTATTTTTGGCTTCAAAATTCATGAAATAACTTAATTAATACAATGTGCAGTGATAATTAAGTGTAATATTTAACTATAATTTGGTGTTTTAATTTTTCTAAATTGAAAATTTGCATCTCATATTTATTTTTGGACTAAAGTTGAGCTTGAACTTCTTACTAAAGAAACATAACCTATTTTTTGGACATGTAATCAAAATTTGGGAATGGAATAGTTGTGGGCCAAGCCTGTTGTTCCTTCCCAATCATATTTATATGATTTGTTATTGAATCCACGTATAAATAAATAAATAAATATTCTTTCCGAAGAATGGACATTGATATGTCCAAAGCTCCGCCAATTTATGTAGATGCATAAAAATATGATCTATTTTATCTATAGTTATTACAAATTGCTTTTTACATATCATATACAGCTCAATAATTATTTTCTTTGTTAATATTTTGTGAATTCATCTACAATTTTGCTGTATTGTAAGCTATTTTATATAAGTGTATAAGCCAGTATATATTGTAATATACATAAATAAAGTACTCAATCAATCAATCATTGCTCATAATCTATCCTACTCTGTGAGGCAAGTTCACTCTCTCTCTCTCTCTCTCTCTCTCTATCACATACTATCTCTCTCTCTCCCTGGTAGATTTGGTAGAGAGTTAGTGGGGAGGATATTTTTTAATATTCTTTCCGAAGAATGGACATTGATATGTCCAAAGCTCCGCCAATTTATGTAGATGTATAGATGCATATTTTATCTATAGTTATTACAAATTGCTTTTTTCATATCATATACAGCTCAATAATTATTTTCTTCGTTTATATTTTGTGAATTCATCTACAATTTTGCTGTATTGTAAGCTATTTTATATAAGTGTATAAGCCAGTATATATTGTAATATACATGAATAAAGTACTCAATCAATCAATCAATGCTCCTTATCTATCCTACTTTGTGAGGCAAGTTCACTCTCTCACTCTCTCTCTATCACACACTATCACTCTCTCACCCTCTCTCCTTCTCTGGGTGAGGCAAGTGCTGTTTTTTCCTCGTTAGGCAATGAAGACTCCAAGATTCCTCTAATTCGAGTTTTGCCACTGATTTATGACCAACCACTGTAATGACGGTGGCCACACTTAATTAAATTTCAGTAACAATTAAAGTAGTGGTCATGACAACACACCTGCACTTTGTGTTCTGTGATTGCTGAGAATCTTTGGCGGCAGACAATGACTCATGAGTGGAATACACACAGACAAGATCAATGAGCCTAGCGTCGATCACAGGCTAGATAGCATTATTAGTCGGGTTTCCACTATTGCGACAGTTCGGTTAATTAGTTGCTCATCGTAATTTGCGCGGGAAACGTTTATGATTAGGATAATAAATAAGATGAAGTTGGTTTCAGGTTGGTTATAATGACATGTTGGTTATGATGATTGTGGACTTGGAGAAAAGATAGCATAAGAAGATATTCCATGGTTTGTAGAATTCATTCAACGTTTGGAAGTTTTATATCGAACTATGATGTTGTGTATCAAGTTGAGATGATACTGTATCAAATTGTGGTGATACTGAATCATTTCTGGTAATACAATAGAGAAAATATAGCATCAGAAGATATTCCATGGTTTGTAGAATTCATTCAACGTTTGGAAGTTTTGTATCGAATTATGGTGTTGTGTAACAAGTTGAGATGATACTGTATCATATTGTGGTGATACTGTATCATTTTGTGGTGATACTGTATTATTTATGGTGATACAATAGAGAAAAGATAGCATCAGAAGATATTCCATGGTTTGTAGAATTCATTCAACATTTGGAAGTTTTGTATCGAATTATGGTGTTGTGTATCAAGCTGTGATGATACTTTATCATATTGTGGTGATACTGTATAATTTATGGTGATACAATAGAGAAAATATAGCATCAGAAGATATTCCATGGTTTGTAGAATTCATTCAACATTTGGAAGTTTCGTATCGAATTATGGTGTTTTGTATCAAGTTGAGATGATACTGTATCATATTGTGGTAATACTGAATTATTTATGGTAATACAATAGAGAGAATATAGCATCAGAAGATATTCCATGGTTTGTAAAATTCATTCAACGTTTGGAAGTTTTGTATCGAATTATGGTGTTGTGTAACAAGTTGAGATGATACTGTATCATATTGTGGTGATACTGTATCATTTTGTGGTGGAACTGTATTATTTATGGTGATACAATAGAGAAAAGATAGCATAAGGAGATATTCCATGGTTTGTAGAATTCATTCAACGTTTGGAAGTTTTATATCGAACTATGTATCACCTAAATGTTGTGTATCAAGTTGAGATGATACTGTATCATTTTGTGGTGATACTGTATTATTTATGGTGATACAATAGAGAAAAGATAGCATCAGAAGATATTCCATGGTTTGTAGAATTCATTCAACATTTGGAAGTTTTGTATCGAATTATGGTGTTGTGTATCAAGCTGTGATGATACTTTATCATATTGTGGTGATACTGTATAATTTATGGTGATACAATAGAGAAAATATAGCATCAGAAGATATTCCATGGTTTGTAGAATTCATTCAACATTTGGAAGTTTCGTATCGAATTATGGTGTTTTGTATCAAGTTGAGATGATACTGTATCATATTGTGGTAATACTGTATTATTTATGGTGATAAAATAGAGAAAATATAGCTTCAGAAGATATTCCATGGTTTGTAGAATTCATTCAACGTTTGGAAGTTTTGTATCGAATCATGGTGTTGTGTAACAAGTTGAAATGATAATCATAATATTGTGGTGATACTGTATCATTCATGGTGATACAATAGAGAAGAGATAGCATCAGAAGATATTCCATGGTTTGTAGGATTTATCCAACGTTTGGAAGTTTTGTATCGAATTATGGTGTTGTGTATCAAGCTGTGATGATACTTTATCATATTGTGGTGATACTGTATAATTTATGGTGATAAAATAGAGAAAATATAGCATCAGAAGATATTCCATGGTTTGTAAGATGCATTCAAAGTTTGGAAGTTTCGTATCGAATTATGGTGTTGTGTATCAAGCTGTAATGATACTTTATCATATTGTGGTGATACTGTATAATCTATGGTGATACAATAGAGAAAATATAGCATCAGAAGATATTCCATGGTTTGTAGAATCATTCAACATTTGGAAGTTTCGTATCGAATTATGGTGTTTTGTATCAAGTTGAGATGATACTGTATCATATTGTGGTGATACTGAATTATTTATGGTGATACAATAGAGAAAAGATAGCATTAGAAGATATTCCATAGTTTGTAGAATTCATTCAACGTTTGGAAGTTTCGTATCGAATTATGGTGTTTTGTATCAAGTTGAGATGATACTATATCATACTTCGGTGATACTGTATCATATAGTGTTGATACTTTATCATTTATGGTGATACAATAGAGAAAAGATAGCATCAGAAGATATTCCATAGTTTGTAGAATGCATTCAACGTTTGGAAGTTTTGTATCGAATTATGGTGTTGCGTATCAAATTGAGATGATACTGTATCATATTGTGGTGATACTTTATTATTTATGGTGATAAAATAGAGAAAATATAGCATCAGAAGATATTCCATGGTTTGTAGAATTCATTCAGCGTTTGGAAGTTTTGTATAGAATTAAGGTGTTGTGTATCAAGCTGAGATGATACTGTATAATATTGTGGTGATACTGTATTATTTATGGTGATACAATAGAGAAAAGATAGCATCAGAAGATATTCCATGTTTTGTAGGATTTATTCAACGTTTGGAAGTTTTGTATCGAACTATGGTGTTGTGTAACAAGTTGAGATGATACTGTATCATATTGTGGTGATACTGTATTATTTATGGTGATGCAATAGAGAAAAGATAGCATCAGAAGATATTCCATAGTTTGTAGAATGCATTCAACGATTGGAAGTTTTGTATCGAATTATGGTGTTGCGTATCAAATTGAGATGATACTGTATAATATTGTGGTGATACTGTATTATTCATGGTGATACAATAGAGAAAATATAGCATCAGAAGATATTCCATGGTTTGTAGAATTCATTCAACATTTGGAAGTTTCGTATCGAATTATGGTGTTGTGTATCAAGCTGTAATGATACTTTATCATATTGTGGTGATACTGTATAATTTATGGTGATACAATAGAGAAAATATAGCATCAGAAGATATTCCATGGTTTGTAGAATTCATTCAACATTTGGAAGTTTCGTATCGAATTATGGTGTTTTGTATCAAGCTGTAATGATACTTTAACATATTGTGGTGATACTGTATAATTTATGGTGATACAATAGAGAAAATATAGCATCAGAAGATATTCCATGGTTTGTAGAATTCATTCAACATTTGGAAGTTTTGTATCGAATTATGGTGTTGTGTAACAAGTTGAGATGATAATCATATTGTGGTGATACTGAATTATTTATGTGAAACAATAGAGAAAATATAGCATCAGAAGATATTCCATGGTTTGTAGAATTCATTCAACATTTGGAAGTTTTGTATCGAATTATGGTGTTGTGTAACAAGTTGAGATGATACTGTATCATATTGTGGTGATACTGTATAATTTATGGTGATACAATAGAGAAAATATAGCATCAGAAGATATTCCATGGTTTGTAGAATTCATTCAACATTTGGAAGTTTTGTATCGAATTATGGTGTTGTGTAACAAGTTGAGATGATAATCATATTGTGGTGATACTGAATTATTTATGGTGAAACAATAGAGAAAATATAGCATCAGAAGATATTCCATGGTTTGTAGAATTCATTCAACATTTGGAAGTTTTGTATCGAATTATGGTGTTGTGTAACAAGTTGAGATGATAATCATATTGTGGTGATACTGAATTATTTATGGTGAAACAATAGAGAAAATATAGCATCAGAAGATATTGCATGGTTTGTAGAATTCATTCAACGTTTGGAAGTTTTGTATCGAATCAAAAAATTGTCAACAATATTTGCACAAGTAATGGATGCCATGTAATAGCATACGTTGCTATGGTTATCTTCACGTCAGATTGGCAGCATATTCTATAGATAAGATCAATGCTTTCCATTCTACCTGGTTTGAAGTGTAAGTTATATCACTATGGGATATATCACTTCCGAGCTCGGGATTTGGCTAAGTTCCTGACTTTAAACAGCTGGAGTAAGAAAATAGGCTTTCCGAAACGGGGCGTAGTCGTAGTCATTGTCAAAGTCACGTTTGAATTAAATTTCAAAAAACTGGTGAATTGAACAAAAAATAAAATAAAGGGAAAATAGTGTTAAGTTTCAGCTATTTTGAATCATTAAGAAATGTTTTATTTCGTCAATGAAAACCGATTCCAATTATAGAAATGAGAAAATAAAATCTGCGACTACTGTTATAAAAACTGCGACTACTGTTATAAAAACTGTGACTACTGTTATAAAAACTACGACTACTGTTATAAAAACTGTGACTACTGTTATAAAAACTGCGACTACTGTTATAAAAACTGCGACTACTGTTATAAAAACTGTGACTACTGTTATAAAAACTGTGACTACTGTTATAAAAACTGCGACTACTGTTATAAAAACTGCGACTACTTTTAAAAAAACTGCGACTACTGTTATAAAAACTGCGACTACTGTTATAAAAACTGCGACTACTGTTATAAAAACTGTGACTACTGTTATAAAAACTGTGACTACTGTTATAAAAACTGCGACTACTGTTATAAAAACTGCGACTACTGTTATAAAAGCTGTGACTACTGTTATAAAAACTGTGACTACTGTTATAAAAACTGCGACTACTGTTATAAAAACTGCGACTACGCCCCGTTTTAGAAAGCTAATTTTCTGACTCTAGCTGTTTAAAGTCTAGAACTTAGCTAATTAATCCCGA
>NC_052505.1:98401999-98469499 GCF_014356525.2 Nilaparvata lugens | reverse complement strand
CGCTAGTGTGCGCGCACTCTCAAATATACTATTCAAAGATCTGAACCAGCTGGTGACAGGACAATAACGCTGGAAACACACGAGGTCTGCAATCTCTTCATAG
The DNA here is from genome assembly GCF_014356525.2 of Nilaparvata lugens. Taxonomy (NCBI): domain Eukaryota; kingdom Metazoa; phylum Arthropoda; class Insecta; order Hemiptera; family Delphacidae; genus Nilaparvata; species Nilaparvata lugens. Next base: position 98,469,396 of record NC_052505.1, on the reverse strand, counting down.
TGAAAGATTAATAGAATCAACAGTCACCAACAGTTTGCATTTGGATAATCACATTTTCTCGAATTTCGAGCTTATTTTCAATTTTAGGTGAAAATGTTACTGGACATTATTAATTGTAGAGATTATCATGCTACATCTTTTCCACTTGAAACTTTTCGTTTTAATTGTATCTGAAGCTGATAATGGGAAATCTAAAATCAAACTTTGCATAGATGGGCGGAGCTCCTGAAATTTTCACAGATATAAGACTTGTGGAGTTGATAGAGCTTATCGATGACTATTTTAGGTATAACTTTAATCAAAATCGTGGAGCCGTTTCGAGAAATTGCGAAAAACCCTGTTTTGACAACATTTTGCCATTTTAGCCGCCATCTTGAATCGCATTTGATGGAATTTGTTCGTGTCGGATCCTTATATTGTAAGGACTTCACGTTCCAAATTCCAAGTCAATCCGTTAATTGGGAGATGAGATACCGTGTACACAGACGCACATACACTCATACACACACACACACATACAGATCAATACCCAAAAACCACTTTTTTGGACTCAGAGGACCTTGAAACGTATAGAAATTTAAAAATTGGGGTACCTTCATTTTTTTCGGAAAGCAATACTTTCTTCACCTATGGTAATAGGGCAAGGGAAGTAAAAATGTATGATCATAGATTTGTCTCTGTCCTACCGATTAGTATTGAAGGTTATATGATCATAGAATTAAGAACCTCAAGTCAAGATTGTATAAGTTTTCTCTAGTATGGTTCTCAGTATTGATGCTCATCTCTGTTCTCTGTCCTTCTTTATTGCGTCATGCGCTTCTCAATTGCTTCATCATTAATCATTCTCGCTTCCGTTTCATCAACGTCTCTGCTTCCGTACTTCCCTTCATTGATAGGTTTTCTATTATTTTCTGTCACTTCTTGTACCCAGAATTTGAGCTCTAGGACAACATCCTCATGAATTGTGCGTGTGTAATGGAAGGGTTGGATTATAGTGATAACACTCGATATCAAATTTAAAATCAAATTAATTTGTTCCTTGTACAAATGCATACATACAGTCACATATTATTCACCATAATAAATTTATCAATAAGAGAAAAGAACATGCTGTATTAAGAATATATAAAAAAATTAATCACAGAAGAGTATAGTGAGGTCGACGTTATAATGACAGTCGAGAAAGATAGGAGAACAACGTTGCCGATCTCTGTCTTGTCCAATGCCTTCTATAGACGGTAGCTGATACAAGTTATCAATATTAGAATACTGTCTATGATTCTCATTCATTACTAAAAGGAATCTTACCTATAATTTTCTAATCGATCTCATCAACTTTCTCAAGATTTAATCTCTCTCTCTCCTCTCTCTCTCTCTCTCTCTATATATAATATATATATATATATATATATATATATATATATAAAAGCGAAATGGCACTCACTCACTCGCAGAACTAAAAATCCGCCGGACCAAAAACGTTCAAATTTGGTAGGTATGTTCAGTTGGCCCTTTAGAGGCACACTAACAACGGATTTGGAAAAATTTCCAATGATACGCCAAAAATCTACGTTTTTCCAGCGTTTTCTCAGCTTTATCGAGAACAAATGAACAGAAAATGTTCAAATCTAGTACAGGAGATCAGCTAGGGTGTAATAATGTTGTGTTAGAAGGAATTTGCAATAACGTCAAAGATACGCCTAAAATTATCGGTTTTTTGCGTTATCTTAGTTCTTTCATCAAGAAATAGACAGAAAATCTTCAAATTTGGTACAGAGGTTTAGCTAGGATCTAAAACTTTTGTGATAAGATGAATTTAATATTTCATCAAAGATACGCCCAAAATCAGCGTTTTTCCAACGTTTTTCTTTGCTTTTCTGCGTTTTCTCAGTACTTTGACTTTCTGATGGAATGAAGCATACTCAAATGAAAAATGCAGGCGCCCGCTGATCTCATTTTTGGAGTCAAGTGTCCAGGAGGCGGAGCCCCTTGGCTAGACGGATATGACGAGCGAAGCGAGCCTGATGGCTAGTATCATTATAGAATAAGAATGAAATCTCGATATAGTAAGCTACATCCTGTGATAGTTCATTTCTTCTGCATTCCCTTGCAAGTTTCCAACTTTGATACTACACTACATCCCGATTTACAACACTCCGTTTTAGTACAGTACATTTTTCAACCGGTTCCTTGTATCGATGTTCAACTGTACTATGAATTTTTGGACAAAAATTCTTTTTTCTCATCTTAAAGAACAAATTATGTTGAACTTCATTTTGAGAGTTATTACCAGTTCCAATAATATAGGTCTCAACTGAAGAGTACTATAAGCCAGTAATCTACTTGTGTGCAACCATAAATTAATATGGAAGGCAGTTCAACGCTTTTTTCCAGTCTTCCAAAAACATTTACTAATGGGAAGCTGGCAGGCTCAACTCTTCAAGATGAAAGCTTGTTATTGAATGCCTTCACACGAACGATTTCCCGACGACACGACAGCGACACGACACCCAGGATGTCCTCTGATTGGCTGATTGACAAGTGACGTCATTCTGGGTGTGGTGTCGGAGTTGTGTCGCTTCAAAACCATTGGTTGGAGACCAGGACACGCCCACAATCTGGTAAGTAATTAATCAAAAGTGCTTTTCTGTTTTCGAAGGCAAAGATGAGACACGGTTCGAACAGGGAACATGTATAGAAAACTGTGCAATTGAATGTTGGTGGGAAGCTATTAGATTTTGTGAATGGACGAATTCTCTCCAGTTAATCTTCACAAACACTTCCAGATTTAGTAAGTAATTTCTCACTTATCAATACAATGATTGGATCGCCTTTCAACATTGTGCAATTCTCCTGTTACTATTAATGTATCCTTCGTGAATAAATTTTTAATATACCCGTTACTATTCATCCTTTAATCCTCCTGTTTCATGTATCTATATAATAATAATACTGATACTAATAATAATAATCATAATAATTAGCTGATTGCCAATGAATTGCAACCATTTCTCTGATTGCCAATGAATTGCAACCATTTCTCTGATTGCCAATGAATTGCAACCATTTCTCTGATTGCCAATGAATTGCAACCATTTCTCTGATTGCCAATGAATTGCAACCATTTCTCTGATTGCCAATGAATTGCAACCAGAGGAGTTTATTGACAAAACATATACATAGTTGTTATACTATACATACAAAATTGCTAATACTAAACTTAGTTCTAACTATGATACCCACTATTCTAATATGTGTCGGGGTGATCATAATATTATTCTTTCTAAAATATGTCTGAAAAATGTAATTTGTAATTTTAGTTATAAAGGTTTGTTAGTTATTCAAGGTAGAATAAAAAGAAGACAGTAGTTCATCCTATATCCTATTTACAATGAGCTCCTCGGTCTGGTAAATGCCAGTCTCATATAACCAATTCCGTACTGCTCTTTTTCAAATTCAAATTCAAATTCAGAGAAATCATTAAAATCAGTACACATGTATAAATAATATAAATACTTGTGAATTCCCCACATAGACAAGTCTGTGTGTGGGGAAAGAGTTCTAATGAAAAACAAATGATACTAAAAAGAAAATTATAAATATTTACAATACAGTATAATTTGAAAAATAAAAGTTGGTTAAATGTAGTGGAGAAAGTATATGTTTTGAATTGAAGTAGTACAATACATATTATGGTATATAGCTTTAACATGGCACACAAAATAAAATTTAGAACTTGAACAATGATAAATTATGAGCAATATATTGATGATATAATTATACTTCATATATATGATGATGATAGATAAGATTTTATCTAATTCATATACATGATGATGAATACAAGAAAAATATATACATCGTATCAAAATCGGTAAGAGGAGTAGATGAGCTGATCAGCGACATCCCTGCCGTTTCAAATAACCACATATTTAAAAATCGTTTGTATTATTAAGCTAAGGGGTTCTATTTGCTTCATGTAGGCGGGTATATTTCTATAAAGAATGTGGCATAATTATGTAATGACTATTAAATCTATTGCAATTGCTAACTAATGGGTTGTAGAATTCCAAATATATTCATATCGTGTTTGATAGGGAATGATAGTACAATGAATATTTCGTGTTTTGAATCTAGATATTTATTTCGTCCTTTGCGATCTGCGGGATTTTATTGTAAATACTATACTATACTATAAGGACAAGATTATTCACGTACGGGATAGGAAAATAATAATGTTTGACGCATCATCACGTCTGAACTACAGGACTAATTAACTTGAAATTTCGCATTCTTAATTAACCGAGGATGGTTATAGGCATGTTTCAAACTCTTCAAGATCCCATTTGGTCAAGGTTTTTGTTTGTCGAGTTTTAAAAAAAGACCCTTGCAAAGCACGGGTTACGTGCTGGTCCTTCGTAAATGTTTTGTAAATCGTAATATGCCCGCTACTATTCCGGCAGAATGTTACAGAGATTCCTAGAAAGCAACGATCATCACTTAGGAACAATACCATACAAACCACAAAGAATACAATAAGAATTCAGTGCTATTCTCTCCGATAACCAACCCGCATTACTTACAAATGTGTCAGACACAATCTCTTATAATCATTCGACTTGTACTGGAGCCAAAACTGAACTGAAAATCTTCTCACTGCTCCCCTCATTTCCGGCTAGATCCATTGTCGACAATGTCTTAATAAGGTGCTATGGAGAAATGCTAATTGTGCGTTATCATTTTGAACTCTCTCTCCTCCCCCTCCTCCTCCTTCTCAGATACTTCTCTCTTTGTTCAAAAGATCTTGAAAGGATTAAACTCTGTCTCTCTGTCTTTGTCCACAGATACTAAATGGATACTTCTCTCTCTGACCAACACATCATAGGATGATTCTAAAGCTTCAAAAACATTTTCAAATTTCACAGTGATCAGTACAATCAAAGCAACTAATTTGAGAAATCACTCTTCTTAGATACTTCTCTCTTTGTTCAACACATCTTGAGAGGATTAACATCTCTCTCTCTCTTTCTTTGTCCACAGATACTAAACGGATACTTCTCTCTCTGACCAACACATCATAGGATGATTCTCAAGTTTCAAAAACATTTCCAAATTTCACAGTGATCAGTACAATCACAGCAACTAATTTGAGAAATCACTCTTCTTAGATATTTCTCTCTTTGTTCAACACATCCTGGAAGGAATAAACTCTCTCTATCTTTGTCCTCAGATACTGAATGAATCTCTTTGTCCAACACATCATAGGATGATCTCAAGTTTCAAAAACACTTCCAAATTCCACCGTGATCAGTAGGTACAATCAAAGCAACAAATTTTAGAAATCACTCTTCTTAGATAATTCTCTCTTTGTTCAACACATCCTGAAAGGATCAAACTCTTTCTCTCTCTATTTGTCCACAGATACTAAACGGATACTTCTCTCTCTGTCCTACACATCATAGGATCTCAAGTTTCAAAAACATTTCCAACTTCTCCCGTGATCAGTACAATCAAAGCAACTAATTTGAGAAATTACTCTTCTTAGATACTTCTCTCTTTGTTCAAAAGATCTTGAAAGGATTGAACTCTGTCACTCTGTCTTTGTCCACAGATACTAAATGGACTTCTCTCTCTGTCCAACACATCATGGGATGATTCTCAAGTTTCAAAAACATTTCGAAATTCCACCGTGATCAGTACAATCAAAGCAACTAATTTGAGAAATCACTCTTCTTAGATACTTCTCTCTTTGTTTAACACATCTTGAAAGGATTAAACTCTCTCTCTCTCTCTGTCCTCAGATACTGAATGAATACTTCTCTCTTTGTCCAACACATCATAGGAGGATTCTCAAGTTTCAAAAACATTTTCAAATTCCACCGTGATCAGTACAATCAAAGCAACTAATTTGAGAAATCACTCTTCTTAGATGCCTCTCTCTTTGTTCAAAACATCTTGAAAGGATTAAACTCTCTCTCTCTCTCTTTGTCCTCAGCTACTGAATGGATACTTCTCTCTTTTTCCAACACATCATAGGATGATTCGAAAGCTTCAAAAACATTTCCAAATTTCACAGTGATCAGTACAATCAAAGTAACTAATTTGAGTAATTACTCTTCTTAGATTATTCACTCTTTGTTCAAAACATCTTGAAAGGATTAAACTCTCTCTCTCTATTTGTTCACAGATACTAAACGGATACTTCTCTATCTGACCAACACATCATAGGATGATTCTAAAGCTTCAAAAACATTTCCAAATTTCACAGTGATCAGTACAATCAAAGCAACTAATTTGAGAAATCACTCTCCTCAGATACTTCTCTCTTTGTTCAACACATATTGAAAGGATACTCAAGCTTCAAACACACTGCAAAATTTCACCGTGATCCAAACAATCAGAGCATCTAATTTGAGAAAACACTTTTCTCCTTCTCCTCAAATACCTCTCTCTCAGTTCAACACATCTTAAAAGGATAAGCATCAAAAACACTGCCGAAAATCACTGTGATCCCACAATCAAAGGATCTAATTTGAGAAAACACTTTCCGAAACCGTTTACAACAGCTGTGATCTACATCGATAATGAACCGGTATTTCCGCGTGGCAGGGCCTATTCCATCTGTAACAATGAGACCATTTCTAATAGTAAGAATACATCTGCATACGTCAATATATTCACATGAGTCATAGTGGGCTCGAAAGAATCTAACGTTCCATAGTCTTCACATTTCGTTTGTGTATGTGTTTTTTTAACAAGACGTAATAACGTTTGGGCGGCTTCATGATGCGTGTAAAATGTTTGTCTGGTTTGTCTTAAAAACGTGTGAATGTGTCTAACAGTTTTGGATACACCAGTGAATAGAACTGAAATGTGTACCTATCTGTTATGTGATGTGGAAAATTGAAATATCACAGAAAAAAGAAGGATTAATAATTGTCTTTTTATTCACTTAGTTCTTACCTCAGTGCTGAAACTAAATGGTATGAGATGGAAATTACCGAGATATTGAAATTATTCAAATGCTAATGAATCAATGAAGAAACAATGTGAAATCGTTTACACCATAAAAAATCTGGTGTGGTACACTCACACAACTTTCCTTGCTCATATTTGAAACTACGATCAGACTTTTGTATATGTGTATATATAATTGTTTTCAGAGTACTTTTTCCTTTGTGTAAATTGTGAAATTCGATGATTTTTTAAAAGTCGTCAAAACAGCTGTTCTACAGATGAAATATCTCGACTATGTGTTCTTTTTATGAACTGCTCTACCTACCTACCTCATGCACGAGAAGGAGGTTACAAAGTCCATTTCTCAAGGATGGGGTGGACCCCCCATTAGTTTCCCAGAAAGGAGACTCATGCCAGTCAATAGAGCTGATAAATAACTATACAGAGTATGAATTTGAAAAAATCGGTCAAGTTATTTTGAGAAAATCGTGAAAAACACGGTTTTTTTAGTAATTATCCGCCATTTTTCTCAAGTATATTACGGAGCTCCTGCAATTTTCTCAGAAACGAGACTCATGTCAGTTGATAGGGCTTATAAATAGCTAGCTATCCATGGTATGAATTTGAAGAAAATCGTTAGAGCCGTTTTCGAGAAAACCGTGAATAACATGGTTTTTTAGTGATTATCCGCCATTTTTCACAAGAATATTACGGAGCTCCTGCAATTTTCCCAGAAATGAGACTCATGTCAGTTGATAGGGCTTATAAATAGCAATCCATGGTATAAATTTGAAGAAAATCGTTAGAGCCGTTTTCGAGAAAACCGTGAAAAACATGGTCTTTTAGTAATTATCCGCCATTTTTTCCGCCATTTTGAATTCAATTTTATTGAATTTCTTATTGTCAGATCCTCATGGTATAAGGACCTTAAGTTTGAAATTATTTCAAGTCAATCGGTTAATTAGGAATGGAGTTATCGTGTTCACAGACATACACACATACACACACACACACACACATATACTCACACAGACGAACACCCAAAAATCATGTTTTTGGACTCAGGGGACCTTGAAACGTATAGAAAACTTGAAATTGGGGTACCTTAATTTTTTTTGGAAAGCAATACTTTCCTTACCTATGGTAGTAGGGCAAGGAAAGTAAAAAGAGAAAACTCCTGTATCTTGGACATCCAATGAGAAGCCACAAATATATAACTCTGCAGAATATAGTTCAAGGAAAAATCAGCGGAAAAAGGAGTGTTGGAAGGCGACGTGTTTCCTGGCTTAAAAATTTAAGGGATTGGTATGACTGCAGCAGCTAAGACTTGTTTCGAGCAGCAGTGAATAAGATCCGGATTGCTGTGCTGATAGCAAACCTCCGATAGGAGACGCACTAGAAGAAGAGGAATGAATCAATAATTACTATTAAACAAAAATCCAAATTAAATGTTGTGAATAACCCCCTTCCCCGACTTTGCATCCAGCTGTTTACCCTGTTGTCAATATTTGCAATAGCAGAAGTCTTTGGGGTGATTTACAGTATTTGATTTGGATTTTTGTTCAATTATAATAATTATATGGTATGAGTGGATTATGATTTCTTGAGATTTTTAGTACTATTGATATGTGCTGTATGATTAAAGTATTGAGGTATCTTGGAGGGATTTTCAAGATGGTACTAGCAGGTAACCCGTGCCCCGCATGGATCTGATTTAAAACTTGACCTACTGGAATCTTGAAGTATGGGAAATAGGCCTATGACCATCTTCGGTAAATTAGAATCTATATACAGAATTTCAAGTTAATCAGTTGAGTAGTTCAGACTTTATTATGTGTCATTCGTGAATTCTAGTTCCCGTGTTACGTGTATAAGCCAATTCTTCCCTTAATTTATTATAATATTATAGATTAGACTGTATTTAGAAAGTAGGCACTAGTGCTTAGGGATATGAGACAATTATTGGAATTAGCAACAGAGACGACCCAAGATCGTAATCGCTGGCGGCCTACATCCAGGAGAGCCGACCCCAAATAATGGGAAAAAGAAAAGGGTGAAGAAGAAGAATGTATTTAGAAAGTCAAGAATCTCGTTCAATTTGTTGTATTATCGTGTGGAGACATAATATAGGAGATCCTTGTAACAGGTTACACGGTGTAACCTTCAATCTCCAGAACTGGCTTATACACGGACGGGATAACGGGATAGAAAATTATGTTTTTTTTTTTTTTTGTTCGTCACAATTACTGAATTGCATTAAGGGAGCAACGATCCCGCAGTATATGACACGTCAAAGTTTAATCTAATATCTACCATCCCTCCTACTTCAACACTACATATCCCACATAACATACATCAATCAAACACTATTCAACAAGGAAGTCTGCTAACCTGTACGGACACAATACAATAAGGAATTCCCTGAGTGTTTTTTTTGAACTCCTTCAAGCCATCAATTTCTCTTATGTGAGATGGGATTGAATTAAATATTTTCCTTCCCATATAAAACGGGCCACTCTCCAGCAGGCTTAGTCTGTGATGTGGGTAAACAAAACCTCTAAATCGAGTATTATGGGGATGACTCACCTGGTTCTCCTCATACATTCGTCTATTTTTAAAAACGAAGATTGCTAAATCTAATATATAAATAGCAGGAGCCGTCAGCAATCTCTTTTCTTAAAATAAGGTCTGCAAGAGCGCATTGTATTAATCTTATAAATTATCCTAATGGCTTTCTTCTGCAGTATGAATATTCCATTATTCTCTATACTTTTTCCCCAAAAAATAACTCCATATCTCATAACTGACAGAAAATAAGCATGATATACAAAAAGAACAGTTTTTTCACTCCCTACTCTAGCCATTACTCTTAATGCAAACAAGGCTCTATTCAATTTACCAGTGACATGAGAAATATGAAGCTTCCACTTCGAATCACTCTCCATCATCAGACCCAAGAATGTCGTGGAATCAGAAGTTTCAACCCTACTTTGCGTATTCAAGTTTATTCCAAAACTTTTATAGTCTCTACTGAAGGGAATTACTTTAGCTTTTTTGCAGTTCAAACTAAGACTATTCTGAACAAACCACGAATCTAATTCAGCAAGACACCTCTCAGCCTCTCTTATCAAACATTCACTGTTCCTACTGGTGATTAAAGCTTTAGTGTCGCCCGCAAAAAGAGAGAGTTTGAAATTGACGTGACTCTCGATGTCATTAACATAGACCAGGTATAAGAGGGGACCCAATATTGAACCCTGCGGTACTCCCTGAGACATAGGTAACCAAGAAGAGCTGCATGTTTCATTACCAACAGATATTGACACTCTATGGAACCTCCCCGATAAATATGACTGGAACCATGAGTATTCTTTCCCATTTACACCATAATATTTCAATTTGTGCAATAGAAGATCATGTTGAACATTATCAAAAGCTCCCGACAAGTCACAGAAAATATACAGAGCCTGTTCAGAGTCATCCCTAGCCTTAAGTGTCCCCTTGGTTAATTCCGAAAACAGCATCTTCAATGGATCTGCCCTTTCTAAATCCAAACTGTGACTTGCAAAAAAGACACATCATCACGTCTCAACTACTGGACTGATTAACTAGAACAAAGAAGATGGCGGACCTGCCGAAAGATCTCGTTGTCACAGTTAGTGATTAATTCATTTATTGTAAAATATCCGACTGCTAGTCGTTTTTTCTAATAGCAAAAAGTGAGTTAACTAGAAATTTTTCACAAAGATTCTTGATTTATCGAGTATGGCAACTAATTTACCAAGGATGGTTAAAGGCCTTTTCAAAATTCTTCAAGATTCCAGAAGATCAAGTTTTCAGTTTGACAAGTTTTCAACTAGACCCTTGTGAAGCACAGGTTACTTGCTATAGTGAGGTTCACGTTATAATGGCAGTGTACAATTGACAATACTGTTGCTGCCCTTTTCTATCATACAACGAAACAGATAGCGCTATCTCTCTCTCTAGCTTTGCAATGTTGTCAGTTTGCCAGAATATTTCATTTTTGACAGTGACTGTACAAAAGTAGACTAACAATTCTCAGTCGCCATTTTTTTTTCTTCGTTCTATCAAAATACTTTGGTACCCAAGTCGTATAATTGGTTTTAAATGTATTTTTGAAACAATGAAATAATTTTTAGACATTACCGTATGAGAAACACAAATTAAAATACCTGAAATGACATTTTAGAAGTTGATAACTAACCATCCTAGACTTTATCCATGCTTCAGTTAGCCTACACGTTTAGGTTAGACCTACTCGTACCGGTATAAATAATAATTGAAAGGTTATTTCAGAATTATTTTCAATGAAATTACTTATTTCAAAAAGGATTTATATTTTCCTATGATTTTCGAAAGAAATTGGAATAGAATACATGCCAAATAACTCAATTCCTGCTGTTTTGAAATTCAGATTGGTGTATCACAGCTTTTTAAATTAACCACCATTTCAGGTTTGTATAAAAATAATAATCTGATCTCAGTTATGGAAGCAAATTTTTGAATCAAATTATGGGAAATATATTTTCTTGATTAATTTGACATTAAATTGTTTCTTTTATTAGGGAAAATAATGATATTTATTATTAGATCAAATTTAATGGGATGAATTGAGTAACAGCTGTGTACACTCAGTGGCAAAATGGAGAGACTTGGCAACGTTTTTCCTATCTTTCTTCACTGCCATTATAACGTGGACCTCACTATAGTCTGTAATTAACTTGAAAATAGTGATCTTAGAGAAGCCCCAATTAGCTGTGAGGAAGGTCATGTTAGTGAACAGTTCAAATTAGTACCTTTCACTACAACAAAAGACAAGACATCATAAACAAGGAGTAAAACAGAACAAAACTAACCTTGATAATCATATAAATAAAAGGATGAGCTCAGGACTATAGAATGTATGATCCATTAAACTGGAAAGGAATAATTACAAACCATATCATTATCTAAGTTCCGAGACTTTTTCAAGATACGGCACTCTTCGATAATAATTATCATAAGCTTCAAATGGAGTGAAGGTAGTAATGAATTATTCATACTCTAATAATCTAGCTTAATTGAATTGGATGATAACATTCACCGTATTCTATATCATCCCTTTTTTCTCAACATTGCTTTAATTTTTATTGATAAATATTATTCAATAATTATTGTTTATCTAGGAATTTGAATTGTTTGCAATGATTGTGGAGATAAGAGGCATGGAATTAAAACATAGATATCTTATCAAAGTTTATAATAATATTGTGACAAATAAAGAGTTTCATATTATAATTTTCAAAAAGACGGGAAATTTCTCCCAGCGGTTACACCGGAAATTTTCCCCTGTAAACGCTCAGATAATCTAAGTGACGTGATATCGGTACTCTCGTTGGAAGGGTGACTGCTTAAGACCAACCTGAAGTGAAGAGCTACAAGACTTGACCTATTTCGGACTATGTGTAACCCTATGTAAATCTTGGAGTTAAATAGCACAAGATTACCTTATTTTTTCTCTCCCTATCATTTTGATAGGACTTAGATAATAGTTATTTGTATATCTAGAGTGAAAAGTGCTGTTTTTTCTCCCAGAGGGAAAAGTTTGAAGCCCGAGGCGAAGCCGAGGGCAACAATTTTCCTGAGGGAGAAAAAACATTTTTCACTCGTGATATACACAACATTTTTCACTCGTGATATACACAACATTTTTCCTCCACCTACATTTTTATAAAAACTGCATATAAAATAATTTTCAAAAACGTATGTGACCAAACAATGTGTTACAACATAATCTTAAAAGTAAACAGAAACAGCTGGCTTGTAATCACAGTTCTCCTCCGACAGCACTATCTGTCGGCTAAAGTTGTAACAACAATGACAGCCAAAACTACAGCTATGATGAAGTTCCCGTTTCAAATTTGATTAGTTAATAAGTAATATTCGTTGGCTGATATTTTGAATAACATGGAATAAAAGAAAAAAATATATACATTTTTTTTTAGTATAGTGATATGAAGTTTGTAATAATTTCAGCATAGAAACATAAATTTAATATATCGATCAAATGTCTGGTTGAGGTATTAAATTTAGTTGGTTCAATGACTACTCTATATGCTTCCTCATCTGAGCTTAGACCTTCTGACCTATTCCAAATGTACGTTTTTAAAATAGAGATGCTTCCCATGTTATTTAAATGGAGTCACTTTTACTCCCTAGGGAGTTTTTCTGTTTTTTAGTACCGAGAGCGAAAAAGTGACACTTTAAAAGTATCATGTTTCAGGGGAGTAAAGTAAGTACTTTTGACAGTAGGTGGAGGAAAAAGCTTGTAGACTAATGTTGTCAGTGACGAAGAACAATAAAAAGTTCCATATAATAAATGATTTGCGTTTGAAGATATCACAAGTCATTCAATTCTATAGCCAAAGAATAATTCCATTCATTAATCTTGGATGAAGTTAACCAATTCAAGAAATCTGTCAAATCAGTAGAAATTCTTTATCGTCTTTCTTCCAGCATCAAATTTCTTTATCGCTTTGTATCACTTACTTCATACTTTTCCTTGTTTCTTTCATCGATACAGTACTTCTTCGAGGATAATAATATTCTTTATCAGTCATGATCAAAACCCCGGATGTTATAACTTCTATTATCAAGTATCATCAACATCAAAAATGAGGATGTTTCATTGTTTATTTCTGTTCATAATCCTCACAACAAGCTACTTATTTATATAACAAAGATATTGCAATACTGATGTATTGATTGGTGCACAATATTTGTATACTTTCGTATTAAATCATTCATGATTTTCTCAAGTATAGAGCTCAGAAGATGCAAAACTAATACGGAATGTAAGGGTGCATATACAGACTTTTGTGTCAGGAACATTGTTGATCACTTCTCATCAGCTGATGCTATATGCTTATTTATCTCTATTTGTGCAGAAAGATACAGTAGTATCTTTCGTCACATGGACGGGAAGCGGCCCTTTGCAGGCGAGAATGATGTTTCTAATCGAGCGTTAGCCTAGACTAGAATTTCATTCGATCACTGCAAAAGACATTCACGTCCAAGTAACGTACACTATTTTTTGTCATAGTAATCTAAAGAAGAATTATTGCAAAATGGATAACTGATTGTGCTGTAGCTACTACCTGCATTCTATAACCTAGTTAAATTCCGGAACAAGAGTTTTGTGGAAGTTGACAAAACTTCCACCTGGAGCGCTGAAGGTGGTTTTTTGTAGCAGTTTTGCTGTTCCCATTTCGGAACTAGGAAACATACTCGACTGTAAAGGAAACATATGGTTTCATTACAGTGGAGTATGCTGTAATGAGAATCATATGTTCTACAAACAGCTGTTTAACGGCTTGATTTCATGCATGGAAAACAGCTGAGATTGAATGACTATGACTAAAATATAATGAACATTTATAAGAAATAAATATGATAGCATCAGATAATGGAAAGTCAAAGTTTATGTCGTATGAGTAGTCTATATGCAACGTTAGTAGACAAAAGGTTGATCACTCACAGGTGTATGATTCAAAGTGGTGGGGGGAACGCCAGCGTGACGTCACGTGTAGTAAAAATGTTCTAGAGTAACCACACTGAGCATACAGTTTATTCACTGTATCTTCAAATATATTGTCGTTTAATCTCCTCAAGATTGAACTAGAACTTTAAAATTATCCATACTTATAGCGAATGAATCACCGATTCTAATGATGTTGTTAAATATTTCAAGTTCATTCAACTTTTATGAATAAAATGAAGTTGAAAGTTTTTCATGAATCTGAAAACGTGACACGAAAAAGTTGATAAGCTGGAAAAGCATTAGTAGACAATGTTATACTATTATAATTTCAGATTAAACCTTAAAAAATCTTGATAAACCAATGCATCGCAATAAAACGATAAACCGATCCCAATAAATCCGATGAATTTCATTCATTTTAAATGCACTGAACACATGCTGGTATCGAGCACATGTTCTACGAGAATCAAAATATCTCATCCCCGAAATTCACAAGCTGATGTATAGCCAAACTACAAAATATAAACACGACCTAGAAGATGAAGAAACCTTAAGGGTTTGAAAGGGAAGGTTAGAAGGTGGGGTTTTGCTTTTATATGGCAAAATGCTTGTATTATTCAAATGTTTAATAATTATTGTAAAGCAGAAACAGAAAGCTTGCATGTCAGAAAATGTTTGTGTTATATAATTTGACTATACGACACCATATGATTTTCAAGAATGCGATATTCTGACTACTCTGTACTACAGCCTACGTCACGGCTGCAGTTCCCCCACTCCAATTGCATTTCAACGAAAATACTATAGATTAGTGACCAACCTTCTGTCTACTAACTTTGGTCTATAAGCACCTTAACATTCTTGTTATAACAAGCTGTAATCATTCTAATGATCAAATTTGGTTGGAATAAAGGATGCTCATAATAATAACAGTGGGAGGTTATTGAAAATGAATCTTGAATTGAGTAGCAAACAGACATAAAGTCAATTAACATGAATTTGACATCAAACTTCTTATAAATAACTTCTTTGCTTCTCATGCAATCAATGTTGTCATTTTTAAGTGATCATCCTTACAAAACTTTTCAATCAAGTTCAAATTTCAAAAAAATAAATTTCAAAATGTTTTTATTGCTTTGAACAAATACAAATGTTTATGACAAAGTCAATTCTCTAACAAATTATTTGACCAAAAACCATTATTGAACTCCTTTGAAAGGTGATCGGTGACTAATCAATAGCCCAATCTATTTTCTTCCAATGTGATGAGTATGATGTTCCATAGTGACAAAATAATATCAAAGAGAAACAATAGCGTAAGTAGATATCCCATGGTATATGACGTTTATGTCGCAACTTTTACTGTTATCACAAGCCGATAGTCCATGTAATTCTTTCCCGTGAAGCTGTATGACACTGGTAGTCTCTCATATTGTGCCGTTCATACACTCTCACCCGGTCAAAACAGTAAAAATCAACAATAATCGACAGTAATCAGCTTGAGATAACAGTAAAGATTGCGACATAAACGCCCTATAGCATGGGATATCTACTTACGCTATTGGTTATCTATGATAATATTCCACACAAGGAGGGGCCTAGCTTGCTATAAGCCAATATCTGTACGTAGAAGCATTCTGCCGTCCATTATCAGAGAAAAGTAGGCCTAACATAAAAATGAACGTATCATAATAATATGCTATCAGATGACATCAAATCATCATCTCTTACAATGCCGAAGAATGTTGGCATGTGCTCTCCAAGATTTTCATTACTATCATTAGCATGCTGATGATCATGATTTCCTCCACCATCATCTCTGTATCAATCCTATTATATTAAGCGAGCAATTTCTGTATATATATGGTTATTTTTATATAATTATGGTTATTTTTATATCTGGCTATTTTCATATTATCTGGTTATTTATGTTTTACGGATCTCGAAAACAGCTCTAACGATTTTCATGAAATTTGGAACATAGTAGGTTTATGATATAAAGATTCGATTGCACTAGGTCTCATCCTTGAGAAAACTCTCTGAACGACATTAATTCATCCGTGGAAAACAGATGATAATTTCGTCGTCTCTCGATAACAGATGATAATCTCGTCGTCTCTCGATAACAGAATATGCGTCTTCCTGTGTGGGAGAGAGACAGAATTATTTCCAGCTGTGTAATCATAATCAATCAACGAGAAATTTCATCCAGCTAGACAATTAAATCGATTTAATCAACATAATCTGATTTGTTGACATGACATGATAATCCTCCTAAACTAGAGTATATCATAATTTTCAAAGTTGATCATTATTTGACAATTTCAAGTGATTAGTGAGTGTTATTTAATTTTGAATGTATATAATATGAATTATATTTTTTTCTGTTTTAAAATGTTTGAACAGAAAATTGGACCTGGATTCAAGTGTATGGAACATACACTACTACTTAACTACTTATGATAACCTACTTCCTGGACTATTTATAGTGTATAAATCAAAATTCGGGAAAGAAACAGTTTTGGGCTGTGCTGTTAGTACTTCCCCAATCATTTTAAAGAATTATGCTTGGTTTATCAAAAGTCAATAAATAAATAACGAGCGAAGCTCGGTGCCCCGATATAAATATCGGTAAATAATAATTTATATAAATAATAATAATAATAATACATTTTATTATTATGTGAAGATATTGTGTATAATGGTCGTGAAGATTCAAAGTAATTAATTGATAAGAAGTGTAGCTATTGTATTTTATATAGTCTTGATGAAATAAACATCTATTCTATCCTATTATTGTCCATGATTTCCATCACCATTAATTGTATCAATCATGATGATGATGATAATCTTGAAGACTCAATGATTTCAATCATCATCATCATTCCAGTATCGATTATCTTGATGATAGTGAAGATTATCAGGAAGTGTTGAAGGTAGGTCATGATTGGTACAGATAAAGGACTTTTATGATGATAGTGAAGGACTTCAGCCCAATGATTAATGATGATATAAGCAGCTTGTGTCATCACCACACTTACAATCTAGACTGGCTTTTATTGAATAATTTCTTGATTTATCAAGGGCAATGATTGTAGGGCAGGTGTTCAGGATAACCAATGACATATTATTGCTAACGAGTTACAAAGAGGGTGTTACTTGAATGATAAAGATGGTATTGCTCAAATGACAAAGAGGGTATTGCTCAAGATGTTTCTCTCTCGCTTACAACATGAGTATAACGTTGTGAATTATTGTTATTCGCACGGCTAACAACAAAAGAGAGGTCTGAGATACCAAGGTACGTGATCGCATATCAAAAAAGGCGTACATGTGTTTCAAAATACGGTTTCAAGTGGAAATTATCACCGTTGTCGGGGTGGATCTTTGTAGTTATTCAACACTGTTGAGCCAGTAAAGCATCAGGCTCGCTAATGGCTAGATAACTTTCACTTAGAAGATGAGAGAGGAGAGAGAGAGAGTGAGAGATAGAGAGGTGAGAGATGATCGCGGTTACGTGGAGTACCTACTAAGGTTGTAATTTGGCTGTGAAGCGTGATTCTTCTTCATTCTTATTCTCTATTTGCGTCTTCTCTGTTCCTCTCTACATCTGTTCAATCATCATCCTTCTCCTTTATCACTTATTCCTTGTCTTCATCCTCACCATTCTCTACTAGAATCATATAGATGTGTTTTCTATATTTACTACAACAATCCTTACAAACTTGATGTACAATCACCCATGCTTTTATGTTTCTATAATTTGAAACATAATGATAACATGGTGTAATTTTGACACCCTGGGTTGAAGAACTCGCTTATGAACTCTGAGATTCACAACTTGTATTTATACAGAGTTGGTGAGATTATTTATTACTAGCTGGCCCGGCGAACTTCGTACCGTCAAATAGTTTAATGCATCTCATGACAAACTTCAGCAGGATCCACACATGGGGAGGCGCGATGCGGCATTTTATTTATATAGATAATTTTCCAACTGCAAAATAAATAATTTACTAAAAATCAATTAATCCTGAACATCGAAGACAGCACAATTATTCGAAACAAAACAATGTCTTTAGAGCATTAGTGGATAGCGCTATCTCTTTCTCGCTTTGCTCTGTTACTAGTAGTCCAGTCACTATATACATTGGTGCATGCAATTTATATTGTTCTGATTTTTTAATATATTATTTGGGTACATAAGAGAAGTCCAAAACCAATTTCTTCATGCAAAATTTCCTTGTGCTAGATACAGGGTGGCCCAAAAACCTCGTATTTTCGGCTCATTTTCCAGTTTTCAGCTATTTCTGCCAAATCTTGTAACGGACAGAAAAAATTTGCTCTCACCTTTTTTTAGATTATAAAATTCTGAATGAAATGAGATCATTCGGAACTCTTTATCTTCAATGAGTATTGAGTTATGATTTTTCAAAAATGAATGAAATTTGAAGGAAAAATCAATTTTGATGAATTTCAGTTTTTTATTATGAAAATTCATTCTGAATTTATTTTTTAAGAAATTATGTATTATTATTAGAATATAATTTCTTGCTTAATGAAATATAATTGATTATTTTAAACGAGAATGAACAGTTAATATTACATCAATAAACCTGTATCAGCTACCGTCTACAGAAGGCATTGACAAGACAGAGGATTGGCAACGTTGTTTTCGACACACTGCACAGAAAGCAGCTGTTTTCCAGTCCCTACGTAGATTTGAAAGACCTTGTTTGCAGACGACGTCAGAAAAGGGTTTCTTTTCCGGTCTAGGCCAGAAAGTTGTCTCTTTCCAGCCGCTCATGGAAGTAGTTAATAAGTCATCCGCTAGATCGGGCGAGTGTCCACTTTCATAATCAGCTGAAGTCGCCATGATTTCAGTTCCAGTTTCGAATCAAACTTAGCTTCGCAACCAGTTTTATTCAATTATTTATTGTTGATTAGTGCATTCCGAATTTTCAAAAATGCTTGAAGATGACTGTGGTATTCCAAGTAAAATTTTAAAAGAATCTGAAATCCTGACTGCAAATCATCTACCACTAAAATGAAGAGATAGGTACGATAGCTTAATGAGTATTCTTTATTTATTTTGTCAGCAATACCTGTAGTGTGGCGAAAAATATTGTTCGCACCACGGGCAAAAATGTTTTTCCAGCTCTCAATCTTTTCTAGTCCTCGGCCTACGGCCTCGGACTTGAAAACCGATTTCGAGCTGGTAAAATCTCATTTTTTGCTCTAGGTGCGAAATATACTATTTCCTATCTTTCTCCACTGCCATTATAACGTGGACCTCACTATAGTCATCTGAATCCTACCAAACATCCTATACAAACATCCCATCCACAATTTTCTCTCCATCCCAACCCACTGTTAACAGACGAACACTTGAAACGAAAGTAAGAACACAAAAAACACTTGTAACCCTACAAGGCCTTGTCACGATATTTATTCGACCTCGCTATGACGTCACAATATCATCATTTATCGCGACAGCATAAACAATTCGCAGTTATTTATCACAAGCTCACAGGATTGTCACATCCTCACAGAATTATTGTCACATGTACCTGGGATTGCACAGCTCTTGCAAATTTGTAACCGTCACACATCACGAGTCGAATCTAGATTTGAATTTTAATTCGATCATGATCATCTGACTCTCTCTCTCTCTCTCTCTTTTCTCTCTCTCTCTTGTGTTGTGTGTGTGTGTGTGTGTGTGTTGTGTGTGTGGTGTGTGTGTGTGTGGTGTGTGTGTGTGTGTGTGTGTGTGGTGTGTGTGTGTGTGTGTGTGTGTGTGTGTGGTGTGTGTGTGTGTGTGTGTGTGTGAGCTTTCTTTTCATGCTTTCATATTTTCCATAGTTTGATACATTCATTTATTCAGTCTCAAAATTAATTTCTTCAGAGTAATTTCAAGAGAATCAAGTTCAACTTTAAAAGTAAACTCTAATGACATATATTAAAAATACTCTTTTTCTCTCTCAAAATTAATTAATTCTTGCTAGAAGTATTTATCAATTTCCTTATTTTCTCATTTCGCTGTAAGGTTTGTAGCCATATTGCTCTTTTTACTTCTTCGATCCTATCCGTCCATCCTATCCATATCCGTCGATCCTATCCATATATTCCGTCAAAAATGTTGTATTTATTTCCCATCAGATCTTTGTTATTTTACATTTTAATAATGCTCTACTTTTAAGTTTAATTCAACTATTCCACTTATTATCATTAATTATTTATTTTTTTTACTTTTACATTTAAAAATATAGTTTTGTTTTATTTTATTTTACTGAGTATTGCTTGTTAAATTACAATTTAGTATTGTATTGGAGGGTTAAGTGTAAGAGAGGGCCGGCTGCGCCCTAACTTCGCCCTCCCAGGTTTTTAATAAAGGCAGTCAATCAATCAATCAATCTCTCTCTCTCTCTGTTCAATCTAATCTCTCTATCTTCCTCTTTCTTCCTCGTCCAATCCAATCTTCTTTATCACCCACGCTCCCTCTCTCTCGCCTCAACCAATCTATAGTTGTCTCTCTCTCTCCCTCTCTCTCTCTCGTCTCAACCAATCTGTTGTCTCTCTCTCACTATATCTCTCTCTCGTTCTCACACAAATACACTTGTCTGAATATGAATCTATTCACACACTTGTCTCAATTCAAAATGATTTACACAATGGCGCGCATTCGCCAATCTTGCTGCTAATTTACTCATCACTCATCTGTAATTTGTGGACCTGAAATGCCGAAACAAATCATAATGTAGCGTCCTTGATCTCATTATGGATTTCTAGAGTACTCGTGACATAATTTGTTAGTGTTTGTTTCGTATACATGTAGATTTTGACACTATTATAATGTGTGTGGTAAATAATTTATACAAATATACATGCATATATGGTTCATCCACTGCATATTCGTGGATATGAGTTCTCTCTTTCCCTCCTGTCAAATATCTCTTCTTCTCCTCTCTCAACCCATTGTATAATATATATTATATAAACTCATGTTATTTTAATTATCCACTGCATACTGCTGTATATTACTAAAAGTTGATTACCCTGATCTACCTTCAGCCTACTCCATTTTAATAATCAATGATTTGATCTTACTTACTTATATAAATTATTTCCCTTTATTATTTTTTTTTCTCTTAAATATCCATATTATTTGTAACTTTTGAATAATTTCTTAGTTGAATTAATGAAATTAACGTTTTGGTAGAGAGTTAGTGGGAAGGATATTTTGAATATTCATTCCAAAGAATGGACATTGATATGTCCAAAGTTTCGCCAATTTATGTAGATGCATAACAATATTATATATAGCTATTATCAATTGCTTTTTTCATATCATATATGCAGTTCAATAATTATTTACTTAGTCTATATTATGTAAATTCATCTATAATTTTGCTGTATTGTAAGCTATTGTATATAAGTGTGAAAGCCAGTATATATTGTAATCTATATAAATAAGTACTCAATCAATCAATCAATCAATCTTCTTCCTCTATTTGTTTTTCTTATTCTCCTTCTCCTACTCAGTGATTTCCTTCAACTATAGTGAGGTCCACGTTATAATGACAGTATTTGTTCAACTTTGGTTTTGCTATCCTTGTCTATCATTCGACAAAGCCGGGTGGTACTATCCTTTTCTAGGTTACAATGATGCCAATTAGCTTATGTTTTTGACAGTGTAGAAATATGATTAATTAATGCAGAGAATCGGCATCGCTATTCTCCTATCTTATCCACTGTCATTATAACGTGGACCTCACTATAGTTCTTCTTATCTTTCCGTTGTTTCATTTTATTTTATTCTCCTGTCATTCTTCTTCATATTCTTCCAGATTTTATTGTTCTTATCCAGTGTTTCTTCTTTTCTTCTGTCTTTTTCATTCTTTTCTTCTCCCTTACCTTCTTCTACCCCTATCATCTTCTTCTTCTTCTTCTTCTTCTTCTTCTTCTTCTTCTTCTTCTTCTTCTTCTTCTTCTTCTTCTTCTTCTTCTTCTTCTCTTCTTCTTCTTCTTCTTCTTCTTCTTCTTCTCTTCTTCTTCTTCTTCTTCTTCTTCTTCTTCGTCTTCTTCTTCTTCTTCTTCTCTTCTTCTTCTTCTTCTTCTTCCTTCTTCGTCTTCTTCTTCTTCTTCTTCTTCTTCTGCTTCTTCTTCTTCTCTTCTTCTTCTGCTTCTTCGTCCTCTTCTTCTTCTCTTCTTCTTCTTCTTCTTCTTCTTCTTCCTCTTCTCTTCATCTTCTTCTTCTTCATCTCTTCTTCTTCTTCTTCTTCTTCTTCTTCTTCTCTTCTTCTTCTTCTTCTTCTTCTGCTTCTTCTTCTTCTTCGTCTTCTTCTTCTTCTTCTTCTTCTTCTTCTTCTCTCTTCTTCTTCTTCTTGTCTTCACTTCCTATCCCTCTACATTTCCTATAATCTCTTAAGTGTTTTCAATCTATTATGTCTTGTGTCTCCTGTTTTCATTTATATTACAACTTTGAAGTGTCTTCTGTTATGTGCTATATATACATAATATATATATATATATATAAACTCATGTTATTTCATTAACCACTGCATACTACTGTAAATTACTGAAAGTTGATTACCCTGATCTACTTTGAGCCTACTCCATTTTAATAATCAATGATTTGATCTTACTTATTAATATAATTATTTTACTTTATTAATTTTTTTTCTCTTAAATCTTCATATTAATTGAAAACTTTCACAATATTTCCATTTTTAAATAATCCTTAGTTGAATTAATGAAATTACGTTTTGGTAGAGAGTTAGTGGGAAGGATATTTTGAATATTCTTCTCAAAGAATGGACATTGATATGTTCAAAGCTCCGCCAATTTATGTAGATGCATAACAATATAATATATCTAAAGCTATTACATAACAAATTGCTTCCTCATATCATATACAGCTCAATAATTATTTCTTAATTTATATTTTGTAAATTCATCTATAATTTTGCTGTATTGTAAGCTATTGTATAAGCCCTTATATATTGTAATCTACATAAATAAAGTACTCAATCAATCAATCAATCAATCTTCTTCTTCTTCTCCTTCTATCATCTTCTTCTTCTCATGTCTTTTTCTTTTTCTCATCATCTTCTTCTACTTCTTCACCCCCTTCTCTTCATCTTCCCTTTTATTTTTCTCCTTCTGTCTTCACTTCCTATCCCTTCTACATCTCCTATAATCTTCTTCGTCTCATCTTTTCTTCTTCACCTAGTATCGTCTTCTTCTGCTTCTCCCTCTTCTCCTCCTTTTTCTTTTTATTCTTATTTTCTTCATTCTCAATCTTCATCTTCCTCTTCTCCTTCTTCATTCCAGGGTTAGGCATTACTGACATGCATATGCATATTTGGTACATCTGGAATATATTCCAATATTTTTATGTGTGTGGTATAAGTTTATTTATGAAAACATTTCACTTACATGGGCTACTCTTGAACAAATTAATAAAAACAATATAAAAATCTTGTAATACTCTTGAAGTTTTCAAAAATAAAAGAAACGACAAGATTTTTATATTGTTTTTATAAATTCGTGTATTTATGTTACACTATATTTCAGTGTGTGACTGGTATATTGTAAAAATTTAATAAAAATAATTTTGTAGCACCCTGAAGTTTTTCAAAAATAAAGGAAGCGACAAGATTTTTATATTGTTTTTATAAATTCGTGTATTTATGTTACACTATATTTCAGTGTGACTGGTATATTTGTAAAAATTTAATAAAAATAAAATTTTGTAGCACCCTTGAAGTTTTCAAAAATAAAGGAAGCGACAAGATTTTTATATTGTTTTTATAAATTTGTGAATTTATGTTACACTATATTTCAGTGTGACTGGTATATATATGTCTGTTTATATTACACTATATTCGAATGCTTGTGTGTATATATGCAAACATTCACTATAAATCTGAATGGGAAGATTGAAAGTGGAAAATTCAATCAATCAATTTTGGCTTTGTTTGGTCAGCTCTCGAAAAGATTGAATGAAGAAGAAGTTTGAAGATTGATTGTAGAGTAGTGATTGAGTCATATCGGTCAGTGGTGCAGTCTTTTGAAGAACAGTGTGAGCTCAGAAGTTTCAACACTCTAGAAGTGTGTAGCTCCTTCATCTATTAACATCTTAGAATATTGATTCGCCGTGGATCAATCGTGGCAAACTGATATATGAGGTTATGAGCAACGAAAGTTGAATCTGTGACATTTTGTTGTTGTTTGCAAAAAAATTAATGTGTCGATGTCAATAATACATTATTTTGTTTGTAAGAGAATAGATTAATTCTCAAAATTTATTAATTAATTCTCGAGAATGGAAGTCAGGCTCACTGGGAGAGTCAGAAATAGAAAGAAAATTTAAATATCTTGGAGTTGAGATGAATAACTAAGTAGGTTTTTCTCATTCATCGTCATCTTCATCATCATCATCTTCACTTCAGAGAATAGGTTTATTATAGTGGGGTATCATAATTAGATCTAAGTTTAGTATTAGCAACTTTTGTATGCATAATATAATAATTTTGTACATGTTTTGTCAATAAACTCCTCTGGTTGCAGTTCATTGGCAATCAGAGGAATTATTATTATCATTATAATTTAACTTGTTCCGGTACCCATCTGTTTCTTGGCCTCCCTACATCTCTTTTCCCAGTGGGCCTATATAGTTTTGGTCTTCAAGGGGCATTATTCCAGGTGGCATTCTCTTCAAATGACTGCACCAGTTGCGTCTATTTTGTATAATTCTTTCATGCAGAGAAGCAGCCGATAAAACCTGTCTTATATCAGTATTTCCGATTCTATCAACTCTGGTGCAGCCAAATACACTCCTTAGAAACCTCATTTCTGCAGCTTGAATTGGACTGTCCATTTCCCGTGTATGAATCCAATCCCCACTTCCATAGAGGAGAGTTGGAACTGCAATAGTATTATAGAACTTTATTCTCGTTTCTCCTGTAGTCTTATTCTTGAAGTTTCTAAGAATTGTGCCTCATATTTTCTAATTCAATCGATAGAAAAATGAAATCAGTACATAATTCAGAATTCGAAGCTCATTCAGAAGAAAGCTCTTGGTAAAGTGTTGGACTATCTCTCAACTATTTTTTTGAAGATAATTAAGACACTGTAACTCAATTGTTCCAGATAAAAAATCTAATCAAAGATTATGGCTTCAAATCATATAGCCTGATCAATTGAACTTAAAATATAAAATATTATCCGCTTTACTAGAGAGAATAACTATAATAAGAATTCAATGAACTGAAACAAATTAACTATCACTTATTTGTAGAGTATACAAAGTTCATTGAATCAACTCCCATCTACCGGACCAATACAGTACTACGTCCAACTATGTTCAACAACTCCTCCACCAATCACAAGCGACTAGCTTCGTTCCAGTACACGCCCTTCAATCCTATTGGTCGATGACTAATCTTATATTCCATTTTGTGGCAGTGAATCAGCAGTGTCAACCAACCAGAAGTGATAACTGACAAGACTGTATTTTTGCAAATGAATGTGGTTGAAGTAACAGATTCCAAGCAGTATTTTTGTTGAAGAATTGAATTGTTGAATAATTATACTTGTAACAATTATTGACTTCAGATAATGGTGTATTATTGACTAGCAGGTGACCCGTGCTCTGCAAGGGTCTATTTTAAATCTTGACAAACTGAAAACTTGATGTAATAAAATCTTGGATAATTAAAAATAGGCTCATAACAATCCGTGGTGAATTAAGAATCTTTATGCAGAATTTCAAGTAAATCAGTCCAGTAGTTCAGACGTCTATCCCGTACGTATATAAGCCAGTTCTTTGCTTTATTATAGTATAGATTAATTTTAAGAACAGCTACTTTGATTGATTGATTGATTGAGTACTTTATTTATGTAGATTACAATATATACTGTCTTATACACTTATATACAATAGCTTACAATACAGCAAAATATAGATGAATTACATGATATAGACTAAGAAAATAAGTAATGAACTGTATATGATATGAAAAAGCAATCTGTAATATAATAACTATAGATAATAATTATATTGTTATGCATCTACATAAATTGGCGGAGCTTTGGACATATCAATGTCCATTCTTCAGAAAGAATATTAAAAATATCCTCCCCACTAACTCTCTACCAAGTAACTCTCTACCCCACTAACTCTCTACAGCTTACGAGTATGGGACAGTGACAGTGAACTGTCATATATTTTCGTGAAAATTGTAAATCAAGTGATTTGATCGATACAAATCAAGTGAAAAGTCAACAAAATTGATCTCAACCAGCGAGTATAGAACTAAATATTAGCCTTATTCTATACTCACTGATCTCAACCACAGGATGCAGTGGTAATTGGGGAGTGATTGTATTATCAATGGTGTTGTACGGGGGAGATTTAACCAATGTGTGAAACAATAAAGATAAATATCGGGGCACCGAGCTCGCTCTGAAGTACAACAGCATAAACAATTTATTACGAAAGAAGAAATCATAATAACATTCATACAGAAATGTTCTATCTGATAACAGTGAATAGAGATTAATTCCCAGAGGAATGCAAAAATTTCCCTCACAAAGGCCCAATTGCACGAAAGCCGGTTAAATTTCAATCCTGATTAACTTCTCGTGAATCAAATCAGAGAAGATCATTTCAAAAAGATGGATCTACTAGAATAATCAGGATTGAAATAACACGGCTTTTTGCAACAGCACTAAGTACCTGATGAATAATTACAAAGTTCAACCGAGGTCATAATTTTGACACAGTCCCACACATGAACTCGCTCACTCACTTCATCACCAACAGACGACGAAATAATTATTATCAGCTGTTTTTCCAAGGATGTAATAATATCCTTCTAATGTCCTTCAGCGAGTTTTCCCAGGGATGAGACCTAGGGCAATCTAATCTTTATATTAAAACCCTACTATGTTCTGAATTTCGTGGAGAATCGGTAGAGCGTTTTCGAGATCGGTGAAATACAAACATATAAACATATAAACATAATAAACATCTAAACATCTAAACATCTAAACATCTAAACATCTAAACATCTAAACGTCTAAACATCTAAACGTCTAAACATCTAAACATCCAATCATCTAAACAGAAGTTGCTCGTTTAATACTATAGGATTTATTGATAAACAGAACACAATTCTCTTAAAAAATGATCGTGTTTATATTTAATAGCTGTCATATTTATAGTCATATTAATAGCGTGTTTATATTTATAGTCATCTTATGAATTTTGGGGATGCGATATTTTGATTTTTTCACATACTCACTCGCTCACTCACTTTTTTACTATCCACAGCTGTTTCAGCCAAGGATAGATTATCCTTTTAATGTCGTTCAGCGAGTTTTCCCAAGGATGAGACCTAGTGCAATCGAATCTTCATATCATTAACCTACTATGCTCCAAATTTCGTGAAAATCGTTAGAGCCGTTTTCGAGATCCGTTAAACATAAATAACCAGATATATAAATACAGAAATTGCTCGCTTAATATAATAGGATATCACAACCTATAATACAACCTATATAGTAATTGTTCAACTAGATTAGCTACAAAAAAAACTATTGGGCCTAGAGGCGCCAAAAAGGTGTATCTGGTCCTGATGAGAATGAGAGTTGGCTTATGAAGAACTATTCAGATGAGCACTACTATTCAGTGGATTATTGAATGAAAAGACTTAGAAATTGTCGAAGTATCTTGAAATCTGTGTGTCTCATTACGTCCTATGTTTTTCTTCATGATTGGAACAGACCAATCTCTATTATAATAATTATGATGATGTAAATATAATTTAGTATGATGTATATATAATAGATGGGACGTGAGAGGCTAATCAAGGAAGTTTTTATCTGACTACCAGTTTATATCTCTACAACTATCCATTCGAGGCCCTGCTAATACCTCTTTAGCTGCTTTGGTGAGGTCCCCGTTATAATGGCAGTGTTTGATTAGGAATGGTATTGCTATTCTTGTCTATCATCCAACAAAGCGGATATCTCTTTCTCGCTTTGCTCTGTTGCCTGATTGGATTTTAACAATGTAGAATTAATAATAATAACGAAATATTTCATCTTATTTATGAAAATTCAGTATGAAATTATTTTAAAATATTATTTCTTGCTTAAGAAAATATAATTGATTATTTAAAACTGGAATAAACAGTTAATATTACATAAATCAACCTGTATCAGCTACCGTCTATAGAAGGCATTGACAAGGCAGTGAGGATCGGCAATGTTGTTCTCCTATCTTTATGCACTGCCATTATAATATGGACCTCGCTATAAGCTTAATGGTTTGAAATCTTAATGATTTTTTGGTCTTTTTCTTGTGAGTAGTTCTTAATACAAACTTTGGTACTATTAATTGCATGATGAATGAATAAAATTGGATAAATGCATATTATTTATGTCTATAATATTCAACTGCTGTAGTTGTTGAGTTAATGGAATCAAATCGTTATTAGGGGAATTGATATCATTTGTTGAATTTTTTTCCAATCAAATAATAATCATTGATTGGTAGTAACAGATCATCCAATAATGATCCTATAATGGAGTATATTGATGAGTCAAACCAAATTTGAAAGTATCATTTGCCTATACCACTATTCATATTGAATAAGTCGCTGAACTGGTTTAGAGTTATGAAGTGTGAGCTCTATATATACATTAGTAACTATATTACTATATAGATCATGCACCACAATCCAATAGTCTACTTTCATCTAATGTGGAGCTAATTATTTGAAGATGTCAGAGTATTTTATAATATTACATCACACCTAGCTCATTAAAGATGTGTTTATCGAGAATATGAGTGCCGTATTAATTAAGAATAATTGAAAGAATCAAAAGTTATATTTCTATATGTGTTTTCAAGTATTTATAATATTGCATCACTCATTAGAGCTGTGTTTATTGAGAAAATGAGAACTGTACTAATATTGGAGAAATCGAAAGTGACTGATGATCTCGGGAGGTTCAAAGTAGTACTGGTTTAAGATAGAGTTTAGAGTAGCTATAATAATCATTATTATAATTATCATTTTTTGATAATTGTTGTTGAAATTTAATAAATAAATTATTGTGGTAGTCATTGTGCTCGTGCTAGTGCTCTGTTTTCTTTTTTTTCCTATTAACTTGTTATTTTGTGTATCTTTAATTTTTATTCCTTAAGGTTGTTTCATGGATAAGTTTATTTATTTATACGTGGATACAATAACAAATCATATAAATATGATTGGGAAGGAACAACAGGCTTGGCCCAAAACTATTCCATTCCCAAATTTTTTACATGTCAAAAAATAGGTTATGTTTCTTCTGTGAGAAGTTCAAGCTCAACTTTCGTCCAAAATAAATATGAGATGCAAATTTTAAATTTAGAAAAATTAAAACACCAAATATATCTAAATATTACACTTAATTTCACTGCACATTGTAATATTCTATTCTTGCTTATTTTCTCTATTTGAAATACATTAATTATTCTCTTCTATATTTCAGTTTTTTTATCTTTTTAATACACCACAATATCACGATCAGACTAGTATTTTGAGCTACATGCTCTTCTGTAAATTTTATATTTTTTTCTTATGAATATCATGAATTTGTACTGCTATTGAATAAGTGGAAATATTTGAAATTTCAAGTATGAATTAGTTCAAGGAACAAATAAATTCGATATTTGATTTTGAAAGTAAAAAGAGTTGGAAGTCGACAAAAAATGTTTGAGCTGGAGAGAGTTCATTTTTATAATATTCACTATATAGAGCTTCTTAATCTTGATATTCTCATCATGTTTTTCTCATTCATCGTCTTCTTCTTCTTCTTTTTCTTCTTCTTCTTCTTCTTGTTCTTCTTCGTCTTCTTCTTCCTATTCTCCGTCTCCTTCTTCTTCCTCTCCTTCTTCCCAAAGAATGGACATTGATATGTCCAAAGCTCCGCCAATTTATGTAGATGCATAACAATATAATTATTATCTAAAGTTAATTTATTACAAATTGCTTTTTCATATCATATACAGTCCAATAATTATTTTTTAGTCTTTTATTATGTAAATTCATCTATAATTTTGCTGTATTGTAAGCTATTGTATATAAGTGTATAAGCCAGTATATATTGTAATCTACATGAATAAAGTACTCAATCAATCAATCAATCAATCTTCTGCAAAATGCAACAGAATCAATATTGTGTACAGATTACAATTATATTTCACAACTTACCACAACTTTTTGTAGTGTGAAATTACTAACAACTTTTTAAACTTGTGTGTTGTAATAAATGTCACAAAAACGATTATTTTTCATGTCTAGTGTGAGTTGACTATCATTTGACACCGATTCTGCAAGTAACGTTGGGTGTTCCAAGATAAAAAAGAAACATCGACCGTGTTTCACTGCATTTAAAAATGGCGTAACACTGCATGAATCGCATAATTCATGCAACAGGCATGTGATAGCATAGTTTTCATGCATCAGTTCTAGTCTTAGATTTTCCATAAAGAAGTGTGTACAACACCTATGTCGGTCGCAGCATAGATCCATACTTTGATATGGAGTAACTGTGAAAATCATAAGGTTTTGCATTGCATGATTTAGACTTCCGTGATCCGTTTCGAGTCATAAAATTTCTGTTCCATTCTATAATATTGCATTGGATTAATCATTCTTGGATTATTCTTGAGTGAGTTACCTCAATAGTTCGAATATTGAGAAAGTCCCTGTAAAGTCAGGATTATCAAATGATCATGATAAAATCGCATTTTCAAATTGAATAAGTATCAGCACTAACAAAATCACCGCAAATGAGCTAAACTGATGTAATGTGGAGCCATGGGTTTGATAGTTTAAACTAATAATTCACAATAATTCATAAACGAACGTTTCACAATGTAATTTATCATAGTAATGTATTCTGTATTGTCATCATCTCATTGCAACTGTCTGAAAATTGCGGTCAATGCATTAATATTATAAGTATGGTATATTAATGAGCAATTTCTGTATTTATATATTTGTTTGTTATGTATGTCCAACGGATCTCGAAAACGGGTCAAACGATTTTCACGAAATTTAGAACATATAAGGTTTATGATATAAAAATTCGATCGCACTAGGTCTCATCCCTGGGAAAACTCACTGAAGAAATGAAAAGGATAATAATTATTTATCCTTGGAAAAACAGATTATAATTTCTTCGTCTGTCGATAACAGAAGATGTGGGAGAGAGACAGAATTATGTTCAGCTGTTAAACTATTTGCAATCAATTAGCATATCTCACGAGAAATTTAAATCTAGAAATTTTAAGAGACTTGATCAAAATAATCTGATTTGTTGACATGACATGGTATATCATTCTAAATTAAGATATGATAATTATTTTCAAAGTTAATAATATTATTTCACAGTTTTAAGTATTAGTTAGTGTTATTTTGTAATTCAATTGGTTTGTAAACACTAAATTAGAACTCTTCTGTTTTCAATGTGTGGACTGAAAATTGGACCTGAATTCAAGTGTATGGAACATAACCTACTTTTTTGACATATAGTCTATAAACCAAAATTCGGGGAAGAATCAGTTTTGGGCTGTGCCTGCTAGTCCTTCCCCAATCATTTAAAAGAATTGTGTTCTGCTTATCAATAAATAAATAACGAGCAAAGCTCGGTTCCCCGATATTTGAATTTGAAATGATTTATATTTATAATTCACTAAGAATTTATCACTTTATAAGCTTCAATAAATACGTTAACTGGTACCATAGAAAGGAAGAATTAATTGATATCAAGACAATGCTTGAATACAAGCAAATTGCTTCCTTGAAAGCAATGTTTATACGATTGAGCAATAAACAATATTCATTTTTCATACAAGATTCAACAATATGTTAACTGTACAACATGGATACTGTACAACACCTAAAACAATTCTATCTCTATCTTATTCCAACAGATCTCGACCCATACAGAATGTATCAACACAATTATTATTTAACGAAAATCCTAAATAAATGCTGCAAATCACCCCGAAGACTTCTGCTACTGCAGACATTGACAACAGGGTTAACAGCTAGATGGAAATTCGATGAGAACTACTATCCAAAAATAAGTTGCCAGCATTTATTTAGGATTTAGGTTAAATAATAATTATATATTAATTAGCATTTGAATAAATGCATTCTCTATTTAATTCCATCTGTAATTATTATTATCCGTCACATTAGTCGTATTGAACTAACATTAATTTTCAAACGATTGGTTGGTGACTCTTAAGGTGCGTACAGATATACGCGCCGCGAACATGAGAAATTCACTTTTAATCAGCTGACTATATCTGTATTTTTACAGAAACGGTAAGATACAGATATAAAAAGATTGGCATCAGCTGATTAAAAGTGAATTGCTCATGTTCGCGGCGCGTATATCTGTACGCACCTTAAGACTCAACTCGCACTTGCGCGACTCAGGTCGAGAAGAGATTCGACCCTAGTCGAGAGTTTTTGAAATGGTGACAGTCGCAGAGACTAGAATCGACTGGTCTGAATGTCACCATTATTTGAAAACACATGCTCTAGACTAGAATCGAGACACATCTCGACCTGAGTCGCGTAAGTGTGAGTTGAACCTTATAGCGTAGTCATTGAAGATTATTGTATCTTGTCCATTCTCACATTTTTATTATCTATCATTTAAAGTGAGGTCCTCGTTATAATGATAGTGGAGAACGATGGGTAAACAGCGGTATAGGTCCCGAATTCCACTGTTACCTCAACACGATAGTCCTAGTAGTACTTTTTAGCTATGTGACGGTGGTAGTCTCTCATACTGTGCCGTTCATACACTCTCATCCCAACAAAACAGCAATAATAGACAGTAGTCGACAGTAATCAGCTTGAGTTAACAAAATTTGGCTTGTAATTTGGAACATAAAATACCTATAGCGTGGGATATCTTCTAATGCTTTCTTTTCTCTATGATAATGATTGAACAAGTTAATAAGAATTTAACTAACAGGTGAATGATTCATTAACAGGTAACTGATAAATCCATATCCATTATTTATCTGGTGATATTTGAATGTGTTTGAAAATGATCAGTGAATAAAAATTGACAATGTGAGAGGAGTCCAACATTCAGTTTTCTTTCACCAAGAGAAGATTTTTTATTCGAGAAGAATAACATTGGATTAACTAGTAAATGTTGAAGGGCTCTTCAGAAAGGACCGCTACAATCTTTATTTTGATTATTATTGGATGTGTTTGAAAATAATTATAAGATCATCTATGAATATCGGGGCACCGAGCTTCGCTCGTTATTTTTATTTATTGATAAACAGAACACAATTTT
The DNA here is from genome assembly GCF_014356525.2 of Nilaparvata lugens. Lineage (NCBI taxonomy): Eukaryota > Metazoa > Arthropoda > Insecta > Hemiptera > Delphacidae > Nilaparvata > Nilaparvata lugens. Next base: position 98,435,510 of record NC_052505.1, on the reverse strand, counting down.
CTAAAATTATCGTGTTTATGTTTCACAGCTGGCTATATGTCTTATGAATTTCGAGGATGCGATATTTTGTTTTCCTACAGTTACGTTGAAAAGTGACCATTCCTGCACTGATTACAGAACGCAAAGAATCACTTTTCCGCTCTAATGCGGGAATAATTTTTCCTGCACTCCAGATTTGCAACATGGCAACGCAAGATACTTAGTAGCTTATATGGAGCAACAGTGCAGCAAAATCAAAATTAAGTTGGTAACAGTGACTGGGCTGCTATAGTGAGCAGAGGTGCAACGAAGCACAACGAGCATTATATTAAAAAAACGAAGCACAACATTATATATTATAACCAAGGACAACATTTTTATTCAATTTGACAATAAATTAAGGTTTTTATCAATAATAAATTATACACAGGAGAACATTTGATGGATTTCAGGCATTTTTACCCATAATTACCCACTTTTCATATTCAATGGTAACTGTAGGAGAAACTTAATGTGAAATACGTGCGCAAAGTTCCTCTGCTGCACTCAACAAACCATTCCGTAAACGTTTCTTTCGGTGCAGCAAACTGACACTTTGCGCACTAGTTGCACAAATAACTATTTTCACATACTCACTCGCTCACTATCCACAACTGTTTCAGCCAAGGATGAATAATGTCGTTCAGCGAGTTTTCCCAAGGATGAGACCTAGTGCAATCGAATTTTTATATCATAAACCTACTATGTTCCAAATTTCGTGAAAATCGTTAGAGCTGTTTTCGAGATCCGTTGAACATAGATAACCTGATATGAATATATAAAAATATAAAAATACAGAAATTGCTCGCCTAATATAATAGGATGTAATAAAGGAAAGAATTGGCTTATACATGTAGAGGATAGGTGATTCACAAATGACACATCATCAAGTCTCAACTACTTAACTGATTTACTTGAATTTTGCATCATAGATTCTTAATTTACTGAGGATACTTATAGGCCTATTCCATTTTCTTCAAGATTTTAGTAGCTCAAGTTTTCAGTTTGTAAAGTTTTTAATCAATTTGACCCTTGCAAAGAACAGGTTGCCAGCTACTCATTGAATGAAAGTAAATAATTGAAGGGGAATTTAACATTACAGTTTTGTTTCACTAGAAGATTTATTCGAGAAGAATAACATTAGAAAACTGGTAAATACGTTGAGGGCTCTTCTGAAAGCACCTTTACAATGTTTATTTTAATTATTGAATTTGTTCAAAAATGACCATAGAATTATCTTTGTATGAAAATAAAAAATGGGAGAGTAATTCAACGTTACAGTTTTGTTTCAGCAGAAGATTTATTCGTGAAGAATAACATTGGATAACAGGTAGATGCTGAAGGGCTCTTCAGAAAGCTCCAACCGCTGCAACCCACAAAGGGAAGGGCTACATTGAAGGGATTAGGGAATGTTATATTGCAGCCAGTAACGTTTTGCCTGAAGGGCTGCTAGGGAAATGTCCTTCCCTTGTTCCCTACGACTGACAGAAACGCCGTATGAATTTTTGAGCAGATGATTTAATTCTGATTTGCATATCTGGTTGTTGCCCTTGTGTGCAACTTTTCTGCCTCTTTCGTGCCTTTTCCTGACTCTTTCCCTTTACCTACTTTCTATGTCCTTTTTCTGGTCCTTTCCAGTGCAACTTCTGTGCCTCTTCCGTGCCTTTCCCTTACCTCTCTCCTAACTAACTTCCAATGTTCTTTTGGTGTTCCTCCCCAGTGCAACCTTTGTGCCTCTTTCGTGCCATTTCCTTACCTCTCTTCTAACCAGCTTTAAGTGTTCTGTTGCTGTTCCTTCCCATTGCAACTTCTGTACCTCTTCCGTGCCTTTTCCTTACCTCTCTCCTAACTAACTTTCAATGTTCTTTTTCTGTTTCTTCCCAGTGCAACTTCTGTGCCTCTTTCGTGCCTACTGCATATCCTTTCCCTCCATTCATTTCTGTGCCTCTTCCGTGCCTTTCTTACCTCTCTCCTAACTAACTTTCTATGTCCTTTTTCTGTTCCTCTCGAGTGCAGCTTCTGTGCCTCTTTCGTACCCTTTTCCTCCACATACTTTCAATGTCCGTTCCCTTTTCCTTTTCAGTGCAACTTCTGTGCCTCTTTTGTGCCTCTTTCGTGCCTCTTTCATACTCTTTTCCTCCATTTACTTTCAATGACCGATTCCTTTTCCGTTCCCTTTTCCTTTTCTGTGCCTCTTTTGTACCTTTTCCTTACCTTCTCCCTTTACTTACTGTCTATGTGCTGTTTCTGTTCCTTCCCAGTGCAACTTCTGTACCTCTCCCGAGCCATTTCCCTACCACTCTCCTAAATACCTTTCAATGTTCTTCTGCTGTTCCTTTTCAGTGCAGCTTCTGTGCCTCTCCCGTGCCATTTCCCTACCACTCTCCTAATACCTTTCAATGTTCTTCTGCTGTTCATTTCAGTTCTGATTTTCCTCTTTCTTCCTTTTTTTGCCTCCTCCTCCTCCACAAATCCATATTATATTCCTCAGTATTTTCATGGTTCATGCAACTTCAATACATCAATACAATTACAATTATATTCCACAACTAGCGTCAGGCTCGCTTCGCTCGCCATATCCGTTTAGCCAGGGGGCTCCGCCCCCTAGACCTCTGACTGGATCGTCCGAAAATGAGATCAGCGGGCTCGCTTCGCTCGCCCAACGCTCGATAAACGCAGATTTTGGGCGTATCTTGCCGTTATTTTAAATTCCTCCTAACACAACATTTTTATACCCTAGCTCAACCTCTGTACCAAATTTGAACAATTTCTGTTCATATTTGTTCTCAATAAATCTGAGAAAAAGCAAAAAAAAACGCAGATTTTGGGCGTATCTTTGGCGTTATTTCAATTTTTTTTAACACAACATTATTACACCCAAGCTGAGCTTCTGTACTAAATTTGAAAATTTCCTGTTCATTTGTTCTCGTTAAAGCTGAGAAAACGCTAAAATACGCTGGAAAAACGCAGATTTCGGGCGTATCTTTGGAAATTTTTCCAAATCCGTTCTGAGTGCGCCTCTAAATGGCCAACTGAACATACCTACCAAATTTGAACGTTTTTGGTCCAGTAGATTTTTAGTTCTGCGAGTGACTGAGTGAGTCAGTCAGTCAGTGAGTGCCATTTCGCTTTTATATACGTGTATACCTATACCTCTTATATACCTATATCGTATATAGTTACAATTCCGCGTCCTAAATTTCTAGCATTTCTCTAATAAAACATTCCAATGCCACTTCCTTGCCTCATCCGTGCCGTTTTCTTGCGTCTTCCTTGCATTCAACCTGCCTTCACCTTGCAATTTCCATGCCTCTCACACATCCTTTCTTGCCTTGTCATGTGTTTTTCCTACAGTATTCTCACCTTTTCCCTGCCTGTTCTACATTCTTTCCACATTGCATGCCCTTCCTCGTCCATTACATAGCTCTCAAATCCCTTGGGAATCCTGCATGTCCTATTTGGATAATCGAGTTAGAAACAGTCCTATCCAAAATGCTTTCATCCCCACTCCTTTATCATTATCATTTCAGAATAAAATTCCATGCATTACATAGTAGACAACATTGTTATTTATTTCCTGATTTCTGAATACCTCCATAGGGGAAAGCTATCCCATGGTATAGGTCGTTTATGTTTTAAATTCCTCTGTTAACTCAAGCTGGTAGTACACGTGGTTCTTTTTCGTGAAGCTATCTGACGCTGGTAGACTCTCATATTGTGCTGTTCTTTCACTCTCACCCAAAGAAAAAAACAGTGATCTATATTTGACCGAACGAAGTGAGGTCTAAGATTCAATTCGATGGTTTGGCATTTCTCTTAATGTTTATATGTTGCACATTCACGGCGAAACGCGGTAATAGATTTTCATGAAATGGTATGTTCCTTATTGCGTGTCGACGTAGGCTATATACAAGGTTTTTAGACAAGGACGTATATACACTACTTCCGAACTCTGAATGAATTCTACAAACCATGGGATATCTTCGTATGCTATCTATTCTCTATGGTATCAACATAATGATACAGTATCATCTCAACTTGATACACAACACCATAATTTGATACAAACTCTACTTCCGAACTCTGAATGAATTCTACAAACCATGGGATATCGCCCTATTACCATAGGTAAGGAAAGTATTGCTTTCCGAAAAAAATTGAGGTACCCAAATTTCTAAATTTATTTACGTTTTAAGGTCCCCTGAGTCCAAAAAAGTGGTTTTCGGGTATTGGTCTGTATGTGTGTGTGTGTGTGTGTGTGTATGAGTGTATGTGCGTCTGTGTACACGATATCTCATCTCCCAGCCAACGGAATGACTTGAAACTTAAGGTCCTTACAATATAAGGATCCGACAAGAACAATTTCGATTAAATGCAATCAAGATGGCGGTTAAAATGGCGAATATGTTGTCAAAAACCGGGGTTTTCGTGATTTTCTTGAAAACGGCTCCAACGTTTTTGATTAAATTTATACCTAGAATAGTCACTGATAAGCTCTATCAACTGACACAAGTCCCATATCTGTAAAAATTCCAGGAGCTCCACCCCATCACTGCAAAGTTTGATTTTAGATTCCCAATTATCAGGCTTCAGATACAATTTGAATAAAAAAATTCGAGTGGAAAAGATTGAGCAGGAAAATCTCTACAATTATTAATGTTCAGTAGCATTTCCACCTAAAATTGAAAATAAGCACGAGACTCGAGAAAATGTGATTATTCAATTGCAAACTGTTGGCAACTGTTGATTCTATTAAATGATTAACTATGAAGAGATAGCAGACCTCGTATGTCTCCAGCGTTATTGTCCTGTCAACAGCTGGCTCAGAACTTTGTTTATAAGTAGACTTGAGATGCGCGTGAACACTAGCGTCAGGTGATCAATTTTCATAACTGAAAGGAAAGTTGTGTGAGTGCGCCACACCAGATTTTTTCTCGATGGTATTACATAGATGGAATTGTATACTATGATTTTCTCAAATATAAAGAAAATAAAAATCTCAGTACCCTTTTTTTAAATATTTTATCACAACATGTTTCGGTCATTTATGCCATTTTCAAGTGATATGAAGTAAATCATTCACTGAATGATTTACAGTGAAATCATTCACCGAATGAATTTTAACTCATGTCACTTGAAAATGGCATAAATATTTAAAAAAAAGGGTACTGAGATTTTTATTTTCTTTATATTTATATTACAAGTAGCCCTATACAGGAAAGAGATAAATATGATTTTCTCATATTTTTCTGAATGGATTGTTGTTGCATAATATACTAGCGGTAGTATTATATATTAATGAATAGTATACTAGTGGTGGACAACGACTAGAAAGAATATTGTTAGAATGGGATATGTTTGTAGCTTGGTTGATAATTATGATGTGAGAGGATTTTATTTATTGGAAGAAGGGGAGAAAATTGGAAATCTGTGGTGCGGTAGACTACAAATCGACAGGCGTTAACAAATTGCCTATCTGATGGCCTTGTGAAATGAAGTGAAAGAAGATGAGGAAGAAGAGGACGAAGAAGAAGAAGAAGGATGGAAAGAGAAAGAAGTAGGAGCGACAGGGGTGGAGAGAGAAGGTAGAGAATGGAGAAACATTGAATGAGGAAGACTGAAAAATGTGATAATTGTTGTGAAATAATTGAAGAGAAAAAGAGCAATAGAAGAAGACCGAAGAAGAGAAGAAGAAGAAGAGAAGAGAAGAAGAAGAAGAAGAAGAAGAAGAAGAAGAAGAAGAAGAAGAAGAAGAAGAGAAGGAGTAGAAAAATAATAAGGAGAAGAATAATACAAAGTAAAAGCGTAAGTTTATGTGGTCAAGGGTGAAGATAAGAGAAAGAGAAGAACGGAGAGGCGTTGAATGAGGAATGAGGAGGAAGAATAAAATGTTGTAGTAAAATCAATGAAGGAAGAAAATAAGCAAGTGGAAATCAAGAAGAAGAAGCGGAGAGGGAGGAAAAAGAGCAGAATGAGAAGAAGGAGAAGAAGGAGAAGTGGGAGAAGGATGAGAAGGAGGAAAGAAAAAGAAGAAGCAGAAGAAAATGAGGAAGTATAAGTAGAAGAAAAATACAAGGAAAAAAGATGAAGAAAGAGGAGTTAAGGAGACCAAGTAGGAGAAGGAGAGAACGTTAATGTGAAAGAATAAATGGAACGAGGGTGGCGGTGATGAAGTAGAAAGATGGAGAGAGATAGGAGAGCTCGAGAGGGGAACAAGATGTTCTTCTTTCACTCGACTAACCGCTGATTGCCTGTGATTGGTTGGAGCAAATTGATGTCTCGATTTACGGCACACTCTGTATAATGTGGTGTGAGGTCAAACGTATATTTATAACTTCAGTCGCATTCCCTCAAGCATCCACATGTATCATTAATCAGAGTGCAAATTTAATACATCTCTCAATTTCCTAAATGTGCAATAACGCTGAATGCTGTTACAAGTATTTATTCTACTATAAAGAAAACCATAGCTACTGAGCTTCTTCATTCTCAATCTATATTATTGTTTTATATTTCTCTATTTTGTTTTATGTTTATGTTCATTGCTTTATGTCCCCTTTCTTACTGTATTCTTTATTCAAATGATAGACTCCATTATAAGCCTGTTACAAGTTTTAAGGCTCAATAAGACTAGACTATTAGTTCTGTGAACAGTAGACCTCACGCAGTATTCACACAAGTACCTGATTGAAACTATAGACCTTATGGAAACTTCATTCCTAATTAACCGATTGAATTGAAATTCTAAACTTAAGGTCCTTATACCATGATGATCCGACATTAAGAAATTCAATTCAAAATGGCGGAAAAATAGGTGGATAATGGCTGAAAACCCATGTTTTTCACGGTTTTCTCGAAAACGACTCTAACGATCTTCTTCAAATATATACCCTATAAGATAGCTATTTATAAACCCTATCAACTGACATGAGTCTCATTTCTGGGTAAATTTTAGGAGCTCCATAAATATTCCTGAGAAGAATGAATTTTGTTAAATTTCTATCACGATTTTCTCAAAAATGACTTGACCGATTTTTTTTCAAATTCATACCCTGTATAGTTATATATCAGCTCTATTAACTTGCATGAGTCTCCTCCCTGAAAAACTAACAAGGGGTCCACCTCATCTTTGAGAAATTTACTTTGTAACGTCCTTCTCGTGCGTGAGGTAGGTAGGTAGAGCAGTTCATTCAAAAATAACACATGTCGAGACCTTATTTGTAGAACAGCTGTTCTGACAACTTTTAAAAAATCCTCAAATTTCATAGTTTATTCAAACAAAGGAAATTGTACTCTGGAAACAATAACAATAGTATAATCGTAGTTTTAATAAAATTATTTTGCTGCCAACCGGCATAATGTTTTTCCCCTAAATTATCCTCGTTTAAGTATGAGGTTTTATAGATCAATGGGCAAGGAAAGTTGTTTGAGTGTACCACACCAGATTTTTTTTGTTTGACAAACAAAGATTGTCCAAACTTTTTAAAATGTTTGTCCCTGAGCTCCTCAACAGACATGTTTGCCGAAAATGTATGTCGAACATTTGTTCAGTGTAGACACGGCTTGAGCCATGAATTGGATGACGATGATGATGACGATGAAAGGGAGATAGGGCATGCCCTTCGGCTTTGTCTTTGTCGCGAATAAAACCCACTTGAGTTCTCTCTTGCCCTTCTTCCCAACTTTCTCCCTTCCACTTGACACAGCAGGTCTCCCTTTTTTCCTTTCCTCCCTTTTTATCCCTTCACTTGACACCTCCACCCTTCCGATTCAAATCAAACTTCCCTCTACCCCCACCCCTTGCACCCCTTCCCTTATCACCACCAAAGCTGCGAATCACATGATGGAATGATAAGAACATGCAAACCACGTTTGAGTTTGAACGGTGTTTGTTGGAGAAACTGTTCTGTTGCAACTATAGAATAGTCAATGTATAGGTGGGTCCACGTTATAATGGCAGTGGAGAAAGATAGGTGATGAGTGTTTCCGATTCTCTACCTTACCACTGCCTTCTATAGAATACGAGTATTCTGATACTGATTCATCTAATGAAATATTAACTGTCCATTCTATAGTAAGTTTCACGTTATAATGGAAGTGGAGAAAGATAGGAGAACAACGTTGCCAATCCTCTGTCTTGTCAATGCCTTCTATAGACGGTAGCTGATACAGGTTTATTTATGTAATATTAACTTGAGAGAGAGATGAGTTTTAGTTTATCAGAGATTGACAATGGAGTAATAACCGGAACCGGTCTTTCTAAGTATCAATATATCTGTGGTTTTTGACAATTTTTTAGTCTTTTTCATTCAATATGAATAATTACCACATTATCGCAACTTCTCAACTACACAAAAAGTAATATTAACTGTTCATTCTCGTTTAAAATAATTGATTATTATATTTTATTAAGTGAGAAATTATATTTTTCAATTATTTCATAATTGAGATGAAATATTTTGTTAATTAATTATTAATTCTGTTAAAAGACGATCTGGCAACAGAGCAGGGAGAGAAAGAATCCGCTTTTTTGAATGATGGACAAGGATAGCAATACCATTGCTAATCAAACACTGCCTTTATAACATGGACCTCACTATAGTTATTATGAATTATATTCTATTCACTAAGAGAATAAATTAATTTAATCAATGATTTGATAATGAATCTCCATAATGAGTTGAAAACTGAGCTAGCAACGTTGTGGAGATAAAGGAGGATGGCAGTATCTGCTTTGTCGAATGATAGACAAGGATAGCAACACCAATGTTGATTAAATACTGTCATCATAACGTGGACTGCACTATAGATTGTTTATTTTATGTTTGCAACTATTTTCGATAGTATAATAACTTGAGAGCTTTCCAGGTGTGGATGTTGTGAGGTGGTCAAGGTTAATATTTAATCCGTCATTCTGAGAGAATAATAATTTCGATAATAACTTTTGTTCAAATAAAGTGGATTTTTTGACAACATATATGAAGTTTCTTCATTTCTGAGAAAATAATGTTGAAATTTTCTTGTACCATTTTCAGTTACTCAGTGATTTGAGTTTAGGCCAATGGAGGATACAATATTTTCATGGAGCTAAGAAGAAGGAATGGAAGGTTTTGAATTGTAATTTGATCAAAATTATTATGAATGGGAATATCTTATGAATGTATAGCAAGCATATTAAATTTATGTCCATAAGGAATAGTGTAACAGTGGTTTCAAATTGGCAATTCGTTATTAATGAAGACTAATAATTGCATATTGAGCATGGCATGACGTTACCTGAGTGTGCTAGATGAATTATTATCGAATGATCATATTACAATGTCCACATTTGTTATCTTCGGCTCAATGTGAACATTAAAATATGATCATAATTATATGATATTAACTCATTCATCAGACAGATAGAATTAAATAGAGAATGCATTTATTCAAATGCTAGTTAATATATAATTATTATTTAACGAAAATCCTAAATAAATGCTGTAAATTACCCCGAAGACTTCTGCTACTGCAGACATTGACAACGGGGTTAACAGCTAGATGGAAATTCGATAAGAACTACTATCCAAAAATTAGTTGCCAGCCCGGGAATCGAAGCCGGTACCTTCCAATTGCCAGTCAGGAATGCTTACCCTTACACCAAACTGACAATCTCTGGATAGCAGCTCTCATTTTATACGAAGCCATAGCGGCCAACCAGTACAGATGGAATTAAATAGAGAATGCATTTATTCAAATGCTAATTAATATATCTAGATATATTAAATAGAGAATGCATCAATTCAAATGCTTATATGTCTAGATATATTAATTATCATTTGAATGAATGCATTCTCTATTTAATTCCATCTGTAAACTGGTTGGCCGCTATGGCTTCGTATAAAATGAGAGCTGCTATCCAGAGATTGTCAGTTTGGTGTAAGGGTAAGCATTCCTGACTGGCAATTGGGAGGTACCGGGTTCGATTCCCGGGCTGACAACTAATTTTTGGATAGTAGTTCTCATCGAATTTCCATCTAGCTGTTAACCCCGTTGTCAATGTCTGCAGTAGCAGAAGTCTTCGGGGTGATTTACAGCATTTATTTAGGATTTTCGTTAAATAATAATTATCATCCATCAGACTCAAGTCACGTCGTGTCGCGTCTCAATATACGACTAGCCTGATGGAGTAGCTTATCAACAATAAATCTAGTTTTCGTGGTTGCCTGCTATAATATTCCCATAGAGGTATCAGGTGTACCGAGAACTATTTCTGAGGTGGAGCGGTCTACCTGGTCTCAGGTTGTCGGGCATAACATCACGTCCAGATGGATTTCAAATGATTTTACATTCAAATAGTGTAAATCTAGTTATACACACATGAGATTTTTGAAGGTAAAAATTCTTGCCGTCCTTATAAATTTCATTAAATTGAACATAACTTGACAGACATTTTGATATGATCATGTGTTTGTGAAGTCTCATACAATTTTGTAGAATTTATATGGATGACAAATGATCGTACATCCGAGAAATGATATGTGTAACAATGCAGTTACACACACATTGATCTTTGTTTCTACGATTTTTTTTCCAACCAAAATCTGCTTTACACCAAAGTTATTAACAAAATGTTAATAACCTAATCCTGATAGATTCTATTTGATTGAACTTAGCTTATCATACACATGATGAACACATGTGTTTGTCAAGCTCTGTTCAATCTAATAGAATCTATCAGGATTAGGTTATTAGCATTTTGTTAATAGCTTTGGTGTAAACGCATCTTTATAAATTCTATCACATTAAACAGATTATGTCAAAACAGATGATGTTTGACAAGATCCGTTCAATCTAATAGAATCTATAATTATCAAGGTATCAACATTTTGTCAATGGCTTTGGTGTAAACGCAGCTTTATAAATGCTATCATATTAAACAGATTATGTCAAACAGATGATGTTTGTCAAGTTGCGTTCAATCTTATTTTGAATCTGAGAATTCATAAGTACAGCAAAATATTGTACGAACAAAAAAAATTCTATGTGTGTATAACTGACTTAAATCGGAGGATATGACATGATTGATTAAAATGATATTGAATCCTCCGTGAACTGATTTCATGAAGCCGATTTGATTTCATTGAACGTCTGGAAAAATGTAATCACTCTAAGGAATTTAATTGTCCGAGCGAAGGGAGGTCTAAGATTCAAGTCGATGGTTTGGCATTTCTCTTAATGTTTAATATCGGGGCACCGAGCTTCGCTCGTTATTTATTTATTGACTTTTGATAAACCGAACACAATTCTTTAAAATGATTTGGGAAGTACTAACAGGCACAGCCCAAAACTGTTTCTTTCCCGAATTTCGATTTATACACTTCAAATAGTCCTGAAAGTATGTTATGTTCCATATACTTGAATTATTCAGGTTCAATTTTCTGTTCAAACATTTGAAAAGAAAAAAAAAATTGTAATATAGATTATATACAAACCTAATTGAGTAACAAAATAACACTCACTAATCACTTGAAATTGTCAAATAATGATCAACTTTGAAAATTATGATAAACTCTAATTTAGGAGGATTATCATGTCATGTCAACAAATCGGATTAGGTTGATCAAGTCAATTAAATTGTCTAGCTAGATAAAATTTCTCGCTGATTGATTATGACACAGCTGGGAATAATTTTGTCTCTCTCCCACACAGGCACACGCATCTTCTGTTATCGAGAGACGACGAAATTATTATCAGTTTTCCAAGGATGAATTATCCTTTAAATGTCGTTCAGCGAGTTTTCCAAAGAATGAGTCCTAGTGCAATCGAATCTTTATATCATAAACCTACTATTTTTCAAATTTCGTGGAAATCGTTAGAGCCGATTTCGAGATCCGTAAAACTTAAATAACCAGGTATAAAAATAACCAGATTATTATATAAATACAGAAATTGATCGCTTAATATAATAGGATATGTTTATATGTTGCGCATTTACAGCGAAACACGGCAATAGATTTTCATGAAATTTGACAGTTATGTTCCTTTTCAAATTGCGTGTCAACGTATATACAAGGCTTTTGGAAATTTTGCATTTCAAGAATAATATAAAAGGGAATAGGAGCCTCCTTTATACGCCAATATTAGAGTAAAAATCAGACTTTAAAATTATTCATCATGAATCAGCTGTCTAGTGGACTATAATACTACCCGTTCAAAAACATCGAACATATTGAAAATGTATCTTTTCATCAACGTTGTAGACAGTTGTTGCAGCCAGACCTGATAACAGCGCTCACACTCACATTCCGGGACGACACGTCACGGTACGATAGGACTGAAAGCTCTATGTTTATTTAGGATTTTTTCTAGACATTTTAAATTGATAAATTATTTATTAATTTTTGAGAAAACATAACAACAGGTCAATGTAACTTACTGAGTGCGAGGTCTACTGTTCACAGAACTACTAGTTTACTTACTCCAATGACATGAGTTTCTGAGACTAAAATATATGGAATTTACTAAATTTATCAGGTATCTTCCGGCTATTAAGTTTGAGAGGATGCCAATTCAATTTGATTCAGTGCCCGGGTCTGGAACTGCGCCAAATGGGGGATATTTTCACACGAGCATTTTCACCTCTCAACTCAACACTGCATTAACTGAACTGGAGTGGAGAAAAGAATATCGTGATAGTCTTATTCAGTACAGGTAAAACCATGGAGAAAATATAGCATAAGAAGCATAAGAAGATATCCCATGGTAAAGGTCATTTATGTTCCAAATTTCAAGCCGATTTTTGTTAACTGAAGCCGATTACTGTGGAATACTGTTTATCATTACTGTTTTGTTGGGGTGAGAGTGCAAGAACGGCACAATATGAGAGACTTCCAGCGTCACATGGCTTAACGAAATAGTATATTTCACACCTAGAGAAGAAAATGATATTTTTCCAGCTCGAAATCGGTTTTCAAGTCCGAGGCCGTAGGCCGAGGACTAGAAAGATTGAGAGCTGGAAAAACATTTTTGCCCGTGGTGCGAACGATATTTTTTGCCACACTACAGGTATTGCTGACAAAATAAATGAAGAATACTCGTTAAGCTATCGTACCTATCTCTTGATTTTAGTGGTAGAAGATTTGCAGTCAGGATTTCAGATTCTTTTAAAATTTCACTTGGAATATCACAGGCGTCGTCATCTTCAAGCATTTTTGGAAATTCTGAATGCGCTAATCAACAATGAATAATTGAATAAAACTGGTTGCGAAGCAAATTAGTTTAATTCGAAACTGGAACTGAAATCATGGCGACTTCAGCTGATGATGAAAGTGGACACTCGCCCGATCTAGCGGATGACTTATTAACTACTACCATGAGCGGCTGGAAAGAGACAACTTTCTTGCCTAGACCGGAAAAGAAACCCTTTTCTGACGTCAGACGAGAGTCGTCTGCAAACAAGGTCTTTCAGATCTACGTAGGGATTGGAAAACAGCTGCTTTCTGTGCAGTGTGGCGAAAAATAACTACTAGAACTATCGGCTTGAGGGGAACATTGAAAAAAGAAAGAGCAAGAAGAAGTGGGAGAAGGAGGTGAAAGAGGAGAGGAAGAAGAATAAGACGCAGGAGAAGACAGGACAAGAAGAAGGAGAGTAATGATAATAATCAGAAGAAGAAGAAGAAGAAGAAGAAGAAGAAGAAGAAGAAGAAGAGCAAGAAGAAGAATGAGAAGACAGGAGGAGAGGGAGAAGAAGAAGAAGAAGAGAGAGAAGAAGAATTAGAAGAAGACGAAGAAAGAGAAGAAGAAGAAAAGGAGGATCCTGAAGGAGACCTCAGGGAATTGTGGGCAATTGGTCCTCCCATCTCCGTCAGTGGAAGTAAGGCTATCACTTTTGATGGGCGAACGAATCCAAAAGGTCACCCAGTGAGTCTCTCAGGAATTTCCTCTTTCAATGCCTAGGGGACTACTGGAAAAGTGCTTGAAACTTATTTGTTGTGTGGCATTTCCTGTATACATGTATCATGTTTTATCCATAGGTACTTGTATCATGTGTCATTCATAGATACTTGTATCATGTGTCATCCATAGATACTTGTATCATGTGTCATTCATAGATACTTGTATCATGTGTCATCCATAGATACTTGTATTATGTATGAATATAGATAGCTTACTTTTATCATATATTTATGATTCTAGATAACCTACTTGTACAATGTATTGAAGATAATAGATTCTAATATATTGCAGATCAGATATTGCTGCTGGAGACGAAAATTCTGGATTTCATGTACGTGATGTGAAATGAAATGAGAATTAAAGTACCCTTTTAACGTTAACTTTTATTTTTCACAACATCTTTCAATCTTACTCCCGAGAACTCGTCGTTAATCCAACCTTAGCGATAAACTTGATATGGATTGATGACGTGATATTCTACTCAGTTCTTGATATAAATATACTCAATATATATATATATATATAATATATATATATATTATATATATATATATATATATATATATATATATATAATATATATATATATATAAGCTTATGCTTTATGGGCCAGAATGTGGAAGCATAAATCAATAAATCAATGATTGAGACTCCCACGATATTTTTTTAATATATTGACTTCCACGTTCAACATTTATCACAGATCACAATGATTGAGGCTGTGCAAAGGCTAAAAATGAACTTTCTACTGATGATATTTTTCCAAGTTTTTCGATTTGTATAAAATCAAGGTATCAAAAGTTTTCTCAGGAAAACATTTTTTTTCTGATCATTACTTTATGTGATATGAGTGCCTAAAGTTTGAATTTTTGGGACAGAACATTTCAAATTCGGTTGGATATAAATCCATGAGATTTAGAGGATGGATTCTTCATGATATTGTTGATCTAGTAAAACAAACATTTTCTAAAAATATCAATTTTTGGAAAAGTTATTCAATGTACTAAAAATAACTCAACTAAAAGTTATTTTTGGTTTTTTTAGTAAATTGAATAACTATCTTAAAATTCATATTTTCAGAAAATGTTTGTTTTACTAGATCAACAATACCATAAAATAAGTTTTTTTTTATAATCATATATTTTAATGTTAAATAATAATTAATATTAATTATAGTCATTATTTATTCATATGAAAATATATAAATAATGAATTAAAATTTTTATAATAATTATATAATATTATCCTCTAAATCTCATGGATTTATCTCTTACCGAATACGAAATGTTCTGTCCCAAAAATTTAAACTTTAGGCGCTCATATCTCAAAAAGTAATGATCAGAAAAAAAATGTTTTCCTAAGAAAACTTTTCCATTTCAATAGCTTGATGATATACAAATCGAAAAACTTTGAAAAATATCACGAGTGGAAAGTACGATTTTCAGCCTTTGCACAGCCTTAACAGGTAGGCTACCAGTTTCATGAAATGCGAGCTACATATGACGGTGTGAATTGGGGATCAAAAAGCTATGAATTGAGATTAATAGTTGTTGTTCCACTTGTGGTCCTTTGATAGACGGAGTGACATTGATTGGCATTTCCGAAAAAAAAACAGAATGCATGAAGATTGCAACACATGAAGATTGATTGTTGAGGGAGAAAAAATTATTCCAGGAGGAGAAAAGTTGAAAATCACGTTCCAAAATCAATATTTATTCTATTCAAATTGATTCTTGGAAGTGAAAATACACAGTTCATTCCAGTTGTTTGTTGTAGTCTACAGGCTATTTAATTTATATATTTTGTTGCATATTAACTGGATGAAAAAGAACAAGAACCAGCCTATACTAAACCATGAACACTTTACTTGTTCTTGGTACACATAAAAGGGAAAACCAAACAATTTTAAATATGGGTTCCAATTTTCCCGAAGTATTTCTGTGAATAATACCTATCGTTTACTATGTGATAATATGACAAACTGAATTTGAACTTGTATACTTCTTAAAACCCAATAAGCCTGGGACGTTCTCTAGAAAATATCCCCACAATTCAATTCAAATTCAAATTTATTGATTCTCAAAAAAATATACAACACTTTCAAGACAAAAAAATAAATATATATATAAGAATCTACACCTGCAAAGAAACCCTGTGCGCAGGTGTGAGTTGCAATATAAATGTTTTTCAAAAATATTTAACAAAAATGATCCAAAACAAATTTCTTGAGAAAAATACAGAATAAAACTAGTACTTAATAATAAAGAGGATACTGAAAATAAAGGAGCGGAAGGAGAAAAGACGGAAAAGGCCAAGAAGAAAGAAGAAGACGTAGAAGAAGGAGAATGAAGAAGAAGAGAACGGTAAGAGTAGGTAAGTCAACTGCAACCATGGAGTAGACGAAAATTAGTTTATTTAAAACAATTTTCCCTCGATTTTATTTGCTATTATCCATTTATCTATGTCTGATCTAAGCCTTTGGTTATGTTTGTTTTTTCAAGAATATTTAAGGGGATGTGGTTTATTAATTTATTGGAAATATAAGAAAACTGTCTCCTACACACATTCAAGTCCATTCTGACAATTGGAAAATGTCTCGCGCGGGGCGCAAGCCCAAAAGAAATTCTCGAGGTTCAAATAAATTTTTATTTTTTATAATATATAGTACCAAATTTTTTATGAAAAGTTGTCGAACTGTTAAAACCTTGAACTCCCAGAATAAATATTTTGTTGGAAAAAGTCTGGGTTTGCCTAGAATAGTTTTTAAAAGATGTTTTTGAATAATGAAAAGTTTTGTGAAATGCGCATTCAAAGCTCCCCCCCCCCAAGCAAGTATGCCATATTGAAAAGCGGATTGAGCATACGAATAATAGATTAGTTTAGCTATTTTTATAATTCTCAGTTCTCTAATTTGGTGAAATTTGTAGATAAGGAATTTTAGTTTGGAACACATGTTATTAATTTGATTATCCCACCTTAAGTGTGGATCCAACAAGATACCCAGGTATTTAACTTTTTTTTCTTTTTGGATTTTCTGACAAGAACAGCAGCTAAGAAGTCTATGGTCGTTACAGTTTAATCGATGGATTTTTATACTGTCTATTGTTCGTGGTTGAGTAAGGGGATTGGGTGAAAATAACATGAATACGCTTTTAGTTGTGTTGAGGGTTATATGTTAACAATGTTAACAAATTTGTCATACTGTACTCCCATCAGTGTTGAATGCAATTCAGTTCACCTGAGCTCAAGCATACCATGAGCTGCTGGTTGACCAGACACCCAGGACCAAGTCACATGAGGCGTTTCTCGGACAAGTCGACATGATCGGAAGCTTTTAAATTGGCTGATCATCAGCTGTTTTCCGAATGTCATCCCAAAGAGCCAATCAGAGAGCTTCCTGCCCTGCTGACTCGTCTGATGGAGAAAGCCTGAACGCCTCATGTGGCTTGGGATCTTGGAGTATATCTCATATCTTGATATCATTTCTTCTCATTCTTGTTGCAGTTTTTGGGTTGATTCTGTCCTGTTTGATGTTGCGATTGTGTAAGTGAGATAAATCAATGAAATAATTAATATTTGTATCTCCACCTCAATCTTTATTCACAACACACAAGAGTAAACAATTTGGAAGTTGTAGATCCAACTATTTCTTCACTGGATTGAGAGCAACAAAAGTGATTAGTATTTGATTCAAATCAATATTTCAACATAATAATATCCTATACTATTAAACAAGCAATTTCTGTTTATATGTCTAGATGTTTAGATGCTTAGATGTTTATATGATTGTATTTCACTGGATCTCGAAAACGGCTCTAAAACGATTCTTACGAAATTAAGAACATAGTAGGTTTATAATATAAAACTTTGATTGCTCTAGGTCTCATCCCTGCGAAAACTCGCTGAAGGACATTGAGAGGATAATAATTATTATTCATCCTTGGAAAAACCAGCTGATAATAATTATTTCGTCGTCTGTTGATGATGGAAGTGAGTGAGCGAGTTCATGTGTGTGGGACTGTGTCAAAATAATGACTCAGCTGTTGAACTTTTGTAATCATTCAATCAGGTACTTAGTGCCGGTTGCAAAAAGCCGGGTTATTTTCAATCCTGATCAATTTCATCTTTTTGGAATGGTTTTTTCTGATTTGGTTCACTTGGAATTAATCAGGATTAAAATTTAACCGGCTTTTGTGCAACTGGGCCTTTGTGAGGGAAATTTTTGCACTCCTCTGGGAATTAGTGTCGATTTACTGTGATTAGATAGAACATTTCTGTATGAACTATGAATTCTATTATTATTTCTTCTCTCGTAATAAATTTTTCATGCCTTTGCACTCAAGAGCGAAGCTCGGTCCCCGATATTACCCCTAAACAGAGCTATTAATCGTTATTTGGACCAATGATCCGCGGAACTATCACTGTAAGTTCAGATGAATATAAGAGTCCTTATTTATCTATGAAGCAGTGAAAATTGAAAAGATAGGATACCAGCAAATTGTTACACGGAATACTGTTACTCAAATTTTCTTTTCCTTCAGTTACGTTGAAAAGTGGCCATTGCTGCACTGATTACAGAACGCAAAGAATCACTTTTCCGCTCTAGTGCGGGAAAAATTTTTCTGCACTCCAGATTGCAACATGGCAACGCAAAATACTTCTCCTACAGTTACGTTGAAAAGTGGCCATTGCTGCACTGATTACAGAACGCAAAGAATCACTTTTCCGCTCTAGTGCGGGAAAAATTTTTCTGTACTCCAGATTGCAACATGGCAACGCAAATACTTAGTAGGTTATATGGAGCAACAGTGCAGCAAAATCAAAATGAAGTTGGTAACAGTGACTGCTGTGGCTGCTATAGTGAGCAGAGGTGCAACCAAGCACAACGCGCTAATTATTATTCATTATATATTATAACCAAGGACAACGAGGACTTAGGATTTTAGGATTAAGGTTTTTATCAATAATAAAATTACACAGAAAAACATTTGATGGATTTCAGGCAATTTTACCCATAATTACCCACTTTTCATATTCAATGGTAACTGTAGGAAAAACCTAATGTGAAATACGTGCGCAAACTCCCTCTGCTGCACTCAAGAAACCATTCCGCCCTCGCCTACGGCTCGGGCGTAAACGTTTCTTTCGGTGCAGCAAACTGTCACTTTGCGCACTAGTTGCACAAATAACTATTTGTCTCCATTGAGACCAATGAAGACAAAAATAGCTTCTCGGACAGCTATCACTGTAAATTTCATAAATATAAGGAAGAATTAAACTTGAAAATTATTTGAAAGCCGAACCTAGATGTTGTATTTTGTATGAACAAATTTTGAAATGAGGGTACTATGAATTTATTCATTATAAACATATTGATTCATGTATAAGACAATATATCTAAAGAGGTCATAGTAGGATATCAACCAATTGTTCAGAGAATATTGTTACAGTTGAATTTGAAGCTTCTGATAGAAGATCCCTTTATGAGACAGTCAAACTGAAAGCTTCTGTCGAACAAAATGTAACAAAAACTCCTCTCAATAGATGATTTGAGGTGGAAAAAATTACATCAAAAGCGTTTAATTATCTTCTGTCTCGTCAGACGTGTCTACTTTTTGAAGAAAAATGGGGCAACTTGTGCCTCAATATAATCCGGGTTGATGTGGGGGTGTAATGACGCAATAGTTGGGTGGACCAATAGGGAACGAGGAGGGTACAACGCATGCGCGAGGGAGTAACTACAGGTGCGCGCGCAGGGTGACTGAAAACGACCGCCCCTTCAAGATTTTGGGTAGGCAACTCGACTGACACTCAAGCATCACCGGGTGCGGAACGCAGAACTGCAGGCGCAACGTAACTTGTGTCTCCCAGACTAGATATTAACAGGGGGTCAGACACGAAGATCGGGTGCGTGTGAAGCCGGTTGAGGTGTGACTTGTGCGTGTGGCGGTTCGTGATTTCCGGGGTGGTTCGTCGCTGGGTCAGGACGGCGCACGAGGGTGGTATCCGTGACAGGGTGCAGGGGGTGCTGGGAGGTCTTGCATCACCCCAGAGGGTCCTCGGCTACCTCTCTAATCGGTTGGCGCCCAGTATACCTGAGCCAGGTGAGATATATTCTATTTCGCTATTTCTCTATTTCACTATGCATGCCAGATATTTAGTAGAAATTGCAAAAACCAACTGTATAAGGCATTGAAATATAATCTATACTTCCAATCTTGGGTGAAAATACTTTCTAATATCATAAAACTCTATAAGAACTAACTTTTCCATGATGTGGGTATCCTCAAGAATGTAATTTGCATGCCATATTTCATATAAAAATTGCAAAAACTATGTGCATTCAACAGTAGAACATAATATTCCATATTACTGATGAAAATTATTGTGAAAACAAACTGTAATGAGTCAAATGTAGACTAATAAAGTATTCTAATAGGGCTATTTGAATGTTTATTCTTTAAAGAAAATTTATTAAGGTATTAGGACCTCCCAGGACCTCCCATGTAATATACCCTCTTTATATTTTCTTATACAAACACAACTAGTTCATATGAGAGAATGTATAATAATAAATAATGTTCTATAATATTATCAAATTTAGGCTCTAGGGCTATATTATAACCAATTGATCAGCTGGTCTTCATATTCTATTCGTGGTTGGAACCCGAAAAACTCCCTTAATCATAGATTTTGCATGACATATGTGTAGTAAAAACTGCGGAAATTAACTGTATTCCAAGTAGAACCATTATGCCTAATAAATCACCAATCCGGATGATTTTTTGAATCGGAAATTCCGTTTCAATAGAGAATAATTTAGGATGTAAGTGTCGTGGATGGTATACAATACAATAAAATGGATAATTAGTATAACATGGATGATTGTGCTCGAAATAAATGAGGATGAAATTGGGGATAGAAATTTGATAAAATTCAAGGATAGAATCAAAGATCAAATTAATTGGATATTGATGATATAAATTGAAGTAAAATTAACTTCTTCTTTTTTGGGTGATGCCTATATAAGCTGGTAGTTTGTGCGTGGGTAGTAAAATGAGGTGATAACCTCTGGCAGGATTCAAACCCACGACCAGATTGGAGATTACGACGCCCCAGTCCTCTCGGCTACCCTGGCAGGCACATCTATATAATATCATCAACACATGAATTATCATATATGATGAAAAATGACTTATTAGTATACATTTCCTATGAATTACCTCAACTAGTTGTGTTTACTTCAAAATCGATATTAAATATGGTAAATTTGAGTGTCGATTGCTAGAAAGTCTCTATATGATGCCCATGAGGCCTATTTCCTACAAATTATATAGAGTTCTTACATGGATTTGTAAGGAGAACTACTTTTAAATTTAGTTTGCATTCAGGTTTTAGTTTCTATTTAAAAATAACTCAAATTCAGAAGGAAAAATTGAACAAATCTCTTATCGTTCTTAGGAAGAGCTTTGAAAAACTTTTCAAATAACATAGGTAGTGTATAATAATTATCATAACGGCTTCGATGTTACATCGGCAGTTTGATACCAGAGGCTTGGTTCGATCCCTGGTCTGACCAGAATATTATTCTTCTCGGGTCACTTTCTTGTCTGTTGTCTCAGTGGATACGTTAAGTCGTTGGTCCTGGCTACTAGAAAAGAGTCACATCCCAGTCGTGGAACGTCTATTTTGTCACTGTCTCTTTAAACCTGAACTCTGACCTGTTCAAGATCGCACAATGAACATTATAACAATGTTTAGGTGGTTCGGACCCCACCTAAATCTGTAGGTCCACTCATCCAGCATCATCAGTCTCATCACACATCCCTACCTAGCCTGGAGTTTCGCATTAGAAAGTTTTTCTACTATTCAATTTGAATTAATATTAAATTTCAATATTATTCGTTAAAAGTGGTAATTGAGTGGAATATTTCTTATTAATTTATCAATTTGAGCCATCTGAATTCAAAATTTATAGTTTTAATGTTTATTTTGGACCAAAATCTTATAAAAATTGTACACGTGAAATTCTAACCTTATCTTGGACTTTGTCACCTATAAATTTGGAAGAAAAATAGCACAAGGACTACCTTATTATTTTATCTTTCAATGTTATTACATTAGTGTTATTTGCATTGTAAATAAATAATAAATTCGTTTTCAATGAAAGAATAGCTCAAGATTGTTCATCATTCTCCTTGTCATGGAGAAGCTAAATTTAATCTTCTAACTGGAATTTGTTACACTCCACACATTCAATTTAAAAATTACTCTAGACATTAACATGCTGGAAAAAATAAGATCCACTATTTTTTAGGTACACTCTCTTTCCATGAAAATCTAACCTATTCGTATTATTTTCATTTCATCTTTAGAGCTACTCTTGAATATAATAAAAATCATAACCCAAAAAACCTTTTAAAATTGTTCAATTACGACATGTTTCCGCTATATAATGCCATTATCAAGTCAATAAGATTTTTACTTTCCTTGCCCTATTACCATAGGTAAGGAAAGTATTGCTTTCCGAAAAAAATTGAGGTACCGGAATTTCTAAATTTCTATACGTTTCAAGGTCCCCTGAGTCCAAAAAAGTGGTTTTAGGTATTGGCGTGTGTGTGTGTGTGTGTGGTGTGTGTGTGTGTGTGTGTGTGTGTGTGTGTGTGTGTGTGTTGTGTGTGTGTGTGTGGTGTGTGTGTGTGTGTGTGTGTGTGTGTGTGTGTGTGTGTGTGTGTGTGTGTGTGTGGTGTGTGTGTGTGTGTGTGTGTGTGGTGTGTGTGTGTGTGTGTGTGTGTTGTGTGTGTGTGTGTGTGTGTGTGTGTGTGTGTGTGTGTGTGTGTGTATGAGTGTATGTGCGTCTGTGTACACGATATCTCATCTCCCAATTAACGGAATGACTTGAGATTCGGAACTTACAATATAAGGATCCAACACCAACAATTTCGATCAAATGCAATTCCAGATAGCTGCTAAAATGGAGAAAACGTTGCCAAAAACAGGGTTTTCCGCGGTTTTCTCGAAAACCACTCCAACGGTTTTGATTAAATTTATACCTAGAATAGTTGGATCTTTGTTTATAAGTAGACTTGAGATGGGCGTGAACACTAGCATCAGGTGATCAATTTTCATACCGGCAAGGAGAGTTGTGTGGGTGCGCCACACCAGATTTTTTATTTATATCTTATATCGTTGTATGGAGATACCCCAGAGACTCCCTTATAATTTCCATAGATTTTTTTAGCAATGGGACAATAGTTTATGAAGCCGGAATTTTAAGCGTTGATAGATGAAAGAAACTTGTGGGGGACTTTATATACCAGACATTTTTCTTAGATTTCTCAGGGTGTTAGCAAGTAATTCAAACTGTTGTTCAATAAATATAGTCATGAGTGATAATTAGTGTAGCTATTTATTTTAATTGTCTTTCAATCGATATAATCACGCGTGATTATAATCCAAAAACTCCGTAAACAAAGTCATAGTGCATGACAGGTGGTTGATGGTAACGTTAGCACAGGTAGGGCTCCAACACCAATAAAAAATCTGGTATGGCACACTCACACAACTTTCCTAGCCGTTATGAAAATTGATCTCCTGATGCTAGTGTCCACGCGCATCTCAAGTTTACTTATAAACAAGGATCTGAGCCAGCTGGTGACAGGGCAATAATGCTGGGGACATACGAGGTCTGCTATCTCTTCATAGTGAATCATTTAATAGATTCAACAGTTGCCAATAGTTTGCAATTGGATAATCACATTTTCTCGAATTTCGTGCTTATTTTCAATTTTAGGTGAAAATGTTACTGAACATTAATTGTAGAGATTTTCATGTTAAATCTTTTCCACTCGAAATATTATGTCCAATTGTATCTGAAGCCTGATAATTGGGAATCTAAAATCAAACTTTGCATAGATGGGGCAGAGCTTCAAAAATGTTAACAGGTATGGGACTAGTGTCAGTTGATAGAGCTTATCAATGACTATTTTTGGTACAAATTTAATCAAAATCGTTGGAGCCGTTTTCGAGAAAATCGCTAAAAACCCTGTTTTTGACAACATTTTCGTCATTTTAGCCGCCTTCTTGAATTGCATTTGATCGAGATTGTTCGAGTCGGATCCTTATAGTGTAAGGACCTTGAGTTCCAAACGCACTACCTGTGCTGACGTCACCAGAATGCACTACCTGTGCTGACGTCACCAGAATGCACTATGGCTTTGTTTACGGAGGTAGTGGATAAACTCAATATATTTTGAGTGATATAAGATTTTTACTTATAAATAATATTCTCATTTTTATAGTGTGTATAAGTGGAATATTACTTGTTATTAATCCTCCTCTCAAAATATGAAAATCAACAATCCTAACAAACAAGACTTGATATGGATTTAATCCAGTTTAAAATTAAACTCCGTTTAAATTGCCACTGTGCAAACAGCCCCAACTCTTATGATCTGCAACTGTGAACGTTTTTTATTCCTTGAACAATTTGAATTTTTATAGGTTAGGTTATGCTATAGATAACTTGTTCCATTATCAGATGTCTTCAACATATATCCTTCTCTATAGCCTCTGGTTATACCACAAACTAAATACCTCTTCAAGCTGCAAACCTCTCTATTTGTAAAATGATAGAACAATAATTGAACAAAAAATATGTCCATGGAGTTAAATTGATCTTGTAAAGGTGCTTACAGATAAACGCGCCTCCAACACGCTCCGCTCACGCTCCGCACTTGCTCCGCGATCGCTCCGATCATGAACGTTACGGGGAGATGCTAGCTCTTCTCGCGTTCCACTCTTGCTCCCCGGTCGATCACCAATCGATCTGCTCGAGTGACGTTCGATTGCGGAGCAGAGCGAAAGTCTTTACGCACCTTAAGGGTAACAGCCTCATGATTCTCTCCCAAACTATGGAAGAGCTTTGGAGTATAACTGTTATCCTCCAGTAACTCTTATTTTGTGTTACACGAGACGTTATCCAATTCACCTAATAAGAGGCACACAAGAACTCTAAATACTAAACAACAAACACTAAACGAAATTAGTTAATTGTGCAACTAGTGCGCAAAGTGACAGTTTGCTGCACCGAAAGAAACGTTTACGAAACGTTAGGAATGGTTTGTTGAGTGCAGCAGAGGAACTTTGCGCACGTATTTCACATTAAGTTTTTCCTGCAGTTACCATTGAATATGAAAAGTGGGTAATTATGGGTAAAATTGCCTGAAATCCATCAAATGTTTTTCTGTGTAATTTTATTATTGATAAAAACCTTAATCCTAAAATCCTAAAGTCCTCGTTGTCCTTGGTAATAATAATATATAATTAATAATAATTAGCTCGTTGTGCTTCGTTGCACCTCTGCTCACTATAGCAGCCCAGTCACTGTTACCAACTTCATTTTGATTTTGCTGCACTGTTGCTCCATATAACCTACTAAGTATTTTGCGTTGCCATGTTGCAAATCTGGAGTGCAGAAAAATTTTTCCCGCACTAGAGCGGAAAAGTGATTCTTTGCGTTCTGTAATCAGTGCAGCAATGGCCACTTTTCAACGTAACTGTAGGAAAAAAATATTGGGAAGCTCTGAAACTGGATTGATCTTGTACGTGTATCAGGATCATAATTCTCTCAAACCATGAAAGAACTCCACAGCCAAACACTATCAACAAAATTAACTGAACCCAGAAGAAAGCACAAACATACACACTTCAGATATTGAACAAATACCGAAACGTTATATTGGAAAGCCTACACTCTAACTGCGGGCCAAAAGTCTATGATGTTATTACAACATGAACGCCTATGTTTTTATTGACATACCGTATTATATCTGGTTGTGAGTATGATTATATTTATATAACCGGTGTATGAAGGAGAGACGACTCAAGAGTGAGTCATCTTATTGAAGTGAGAGAGAGAGAGATAGAGAGTGATAAAGAGTGAGAGAGAGGATGAGTTATAGTGTGAAGAAGAAGGAGGGTGAAAGAGTGTGAGGTACAGAGAGAGAGAATGTGTGTGTATGTGAGAGAGATACAGTGAGAGAGTGTGAGTTATAGTGTGAAGAAGAAGGAGGGTGAAAGAGTGTGAGGTACAGAGAGAGAGAGAGTGTGTGTGTGAGTATGTGAGAGTGTGACAGAGGAGAAAGCACTAGAGAAAGTTCCCTGGAAAGGGGATGGTTTGGAGACCATGTAAACTGGATTACTGGAGATTCCCTGGAGATTCTACCTCTCTCTACCCTCCTCTCAACTCATGTTGTGCGTGACTTCCCCTGCCCCACTCCATCATCATTTGGGGGGTTCCCCCCACAAAACAAACCCCTACAGGAGGCTGTTATCTCGAGTTCTTCAAGTCGTTTTCGTTTCGTCGTTTTAACAGCTACCTGCTCTGGTGTTTTTCTTTTGCTTAATGTTGCCTAGTATTCTGCACATGTAACACAAATAAAAATAGGATAGGTTTTCCAGGAGTGAAAATATAGTGTTCATGATAAATGCTGAAAATGAGTTTTGAGAGTATAACTTATTTATGACTTATCTATTACTTAATTATTATGGACTGGAGTGATCCGTGGTCTAGTGGATAGAGTGCATGCGTAGCAGCATAGAGATCCCGGGTTCGAACCCCTCTCATTACCAAAAGTTTTTAACCAGATCACTCCCGTGTTATCGGATGGGCACGTTAAACTGTCGGTCCCGGCTGAAGTATGACAGTCGTAAGGCCCATTGACGGCTTAAATTATATATTCAGGCGGTGGAACATTCCCGAAAGGGAACTCCCCACCAACAAAAGCCATACGAATTTATTTTTTTATTATGGACTAGCAGTCTGTGTGATAACTCTCAAAAATAGCATCAGCTTTTCGAAATGAATGGAAAAAATCTGGTGTGGCGCACTCATTCAACTTCCCTTGCCGTTATGAAAATTGATCACCTGACGCTAGTGTTCCGCGCATCTCAAGTCTACTATTCAAAGATTTGAGTCAGCTGATGACAGGGCAATAACGCTGGAGACACACATGAGGTCTGCTATCTCTCATAGTGAATGATTTAATAGAATCAACAATAATTTACAATTGAATAATCACATTTTCTCGAATTTAAAGCTTATTTTCATTTTAGGTGAAATGTTACTAACATTAAATGTAGAGATTTCCACCTGATTTTTTTTTTGTTTCAATTGTATCTGAAGCCTGATAATTGGGAATCTATCTGCATTGATGGGCGGAGCTCCTGAAATTTTTACAGATATGGGACTTGTGGCAGTTGATAGAGCTTATCGATAACTATTTCAGGTATGAATTTGATTAAAATCGTTGGAGCCGTTTTCGAGAAAATCACGAAAAACCCTGTTTTTGACAACATTTTCGCCATTTTAGCCGCCATCTTCGATTGCATTTGATCGAAATTGTTCGTGTCGGATCCTTTAGTGAAAGGACCTTAAGTTCCAATTTCAAGTCATTCCGTTAATTGGGAGATGAGATATCGTGTACACAGACGCACATACACTCATACACACACACACACACCACACACACACACACACACACACACACACCACACACACACACACACACTCACACACACACACACACACACACATACAGACCAATACCCAAAAACCAGTTTTTTGGACTCAGGGGACCTTGAAACATATAGAAATTTAGAAATTGGGGTACCTTAATTTTTTTCGGAAAGCAATACTTTCCTTACCTATGGTAATAGGGCAAGGAAAGTAAAAATAACAAAAAAGCATGCAATCAATTCCAGCTGACTAAATCACAGCGAGGGTCTAATTAGAAACTTGAGAATCTGAAAACCTTACCTACTGAAATGTAGAAGAATTTGAAATAGGTCTATAACCATTCTCGGTAAATTAAGAATCTGTATGCAAAATATCAAGTTAATCAGTTGAGTAGTTCAGACGTGATGTTGAGTCATTTGTGAATTTCCAATACTGGTTGTTCTGTGAACAGTAGACCTCGCGCTCAGTAAGTTACATTGACCTGTTGTTATGTTTACTCAAAAATTAATAAATAATTCATCAACTTAAAATGTCTAGAAAAAATCCTAAATAAACATAGAGCTTTCTGTCCTATCGTACCGTGACGTGTCGTCCCGGAATGTGAGTGTGAGCGATGTTATCAGGTCTGGCTGCAACTGTCTACTAACGTTGATGGAAAGATACATTTTCAAGATGTTCGATGTTTTTGAACGGGTAGTATTATAGTCAACTGTCTACTAACGTTGATGGAAAGATACATTTTCAAGATACTCGATGTTTTTGAACGGGTAGTACTATAGTCTACTAGACAGCTGATTTATGATGAATAATTCTAAAGTCTGATTTTTACGGTAATATTGGCGTTCAAAGGAGACTCCTTTTCCTTTTGTATTGTCCTTAAAATGCAAAATTTCAAAAAACCGTATGTATACGTCGACGCGAGATTCAAAAAGGAACATACATGTCAAATTTCATGAAAATCTATTGCTGCGTTTCGCTGTAAATGCGGAGCATAAAAACATAAATATAAACATATAAGAGATAACATAAGATATAAACATATAAACACATAATAAAGAGAAATGCAAAACCGTCGACTTGAATCTTAGACCTCACTTCGCTCGGTCAAAAATACGTGAATAAGCCAGTTCTTTTCTTTATTATATTATACATTGGGTACAGGAGAACATCACCCTTTTGAGAGCATCATCTCACCTTTAGCCTCATATCATTAAAGACGGTCTCTTGCTGCGCTTTGTGTCAACTGTATGGTAACTGTGTCAAATTTGCTATGGTTCAAGTAATACTGAAGAGGGATTGTTAGAGTAGATCAAATTAAATTCCATAGAGAATCTTTTGAGATAATAAGTATGACATCCTTTTATTCATCCCTGTGATGAATGTATCAATGGGAATATTATAAAGTGTGTTTTCTACTCCAATGAATTCGAGGTGAAATTTCAAATCTAATCTATATAATAAGAGAGAGTAGGGTTGTGTTTGTTCGTGTGTTCGTTTGTTCGTTTGTTCGTTTGTTCGTTTGTTCGCATCAAAACATGTCAACTTGTGGATTTCATACCGGAAAAACGGGAATGATTTAGATCTCCAAATTTTGAACATAGATTCTAAAAATATCAATCTCGTGCACCTGGAAGCCCAAATTTCAATTTTCCTTCT
Organism: Nilaparvata lugens; assembly: GCF_014356525.2. NCBI lineage: Eukaryota > Metazoa > Arthropoda > Insecta > Hemiptera > Delphacidae > Nilaparvata > Nilaparvata lugens. The sequence goes on along the minus strand of NC_052505.1, from coordinate 98,406,379 downwards.
AGATTTTTCAGAATTAATGTTCAAATTCATCTATGCTACCGTAGGCTACATGAAGTTTCATAGCCCAAAGTGTGTCTTTTTATCAGAAGGTTATAAGACTACCATTTACGAACGTCTATGTAGCGCAGCGGTAAAAGGCCTGCTTAAAGAGCGATGGTTCCTCGGTTCGAATCCCCCCGAGGCTTCCCATTTTTTTGTTCTTAATTTTTCCCTCGAAACGTATTATTATCAATTATTTTTTGAAGGAATTTGTTTTCATTACTATTGAACTTGGATTTTATCAAATAATTATTTTCAATGTAAAATGTTGCCACCAGTACAAATGAATTGGACATAGTCTTCATGCTGTAGGCCTATAATTGAATTTCATAAGAAAAACATGAATAGATCACAATAAAATAAGAAATAATTTATATTCTTCAGTTATAATGTACTATCAGACACGAATTCTAAGTGAAACGAGTATTTTAGGTATTTTGTTTGGAATTGGGAAAACAAAAGGCTGCCTGATTCAAATTGAGGAGGATCCTAATCGAACTAAAATTTAATGATGTATTGGAAAAATCAATATGATTCTGTGAGGTTTCCAAGTATTATGTATTCTTCAGTTTTCTATACTATAATAAAGGAAAGAACTGGCTTATACACGTAAGGAATAGGGAATTATGTTTGACGCATCATCACCTCTGAAATATACTCAACTCATTAATTTGAAATTTTGCATATAGACTCTTCATTAACCGAGGATGGTTATAGGCCTATTTTCAAATTTCGATTTTTTATTACGTCAAGTTTTCATTTTTCAGTTTTAAAATAGACCCTTGCGAAGCACGGGTTACCTACTAGTTTGAAATATTTTTAACTCATATATTCAAATGCTGCATTTCCATTCCTACAGATAAACCACACTAACTATCCGCCCATGTTGTTGACGTGACACGCAAGAAAGTTGGCAAAACTCGGCCGTCAAAAGGTGAAAATGCAATCATTGTAAGCGGTTGCCAAGCAACCATAATAACCAGACCAGTGTGGGTGACCTAAGCCTGCCAGGCCCGTTATCATCGATCAGTCAAGACGTGACATTGTAACCACTTCTTTTCACCACCTACCACCATAGCGTAAGTAGATATCCCATGGTATAAAACCCAGACAGTCAGGGTGACAGTCGAGTATATCAACACCAATGTTAATCCGGATTTAATTTGGGATTCCTACCCAACAATTTTATAAATTCTTTAAAAAAATCATGGTGGCCTCCCTACATCGACTTTCAGCTAACTTTTCTTCTTTTCTTTTTATTTTTACATCTCCTTTTATGTACTTTCGTATTTCGAAATCATTGTCACTGCATAGCAAATAGTGTAAATGAACTAAAACTCACTGCCAACACACAAGTGTTACTTATGTTGGCAGTGCCAAAAAGGAAAAATTGCTTTTACAATGAAGTTAACTGAACATTTCATTTTACTTCTACTACTGTACTATGTCAAGTTTATTTATTAAGTTATTTACTTAATCTATTGTACATAAGTATTTAGTATAATTTATAATGTTGTTTCTGTTTTGTATAGTTAAATTTTCATCTAGTTTCATTTTATTTTAATGATGTAATGTGCTTTTTTGGCGAAATAAATTCAATTCAATTCAATCAAATACTGCCATTATAACGTGAAGTTAGGTAGTTAGGTAGAAGGCTAGGTAGGTGGTAGCATAGAGAAACAATAGCATAAGTAGATATCCCATGGTATAGGGCGCTTATGTCGCAACTTTTACTGTTATCTCAAGCCGATTACTGTCGATTATTGTAGATTTCTACTGTTTTGGCCACGTGAGATTGTATGAACGGCACAATATGAGAGACTGCCAGCGTCACATAGCTTTATGGAAAAGAACTACGTGGACTATCGGCTTGAGATAACAGAAAAAGTTACGACATAAACACCTTATACCATGGGATATCTACTTATGCTATTGTTTCTCTATGCTACCACCTACCTAGCCTTCTACCTAACTACCTAGCTTCACGTTATAATGGCAGTATTTGATTAACATTGGTGTTGATATACTTGACTGTCACCCTTGTATCATCTTTGTATCATCTTTGTATCATCTTTGTATCATCTTTGCATCATCTTTATATCATAACGTGAATTCTTCTCGCTCTATCTCTCACTCTCTTTCTCTCCCATTTACACACACACTCTCTCTCTCTCTCTCATTTACTCTCTCTCTCTCTCTCTCTCTCTCACTCTTTCTCCCATTCACTCTCTCTCTCTAGGATATATGCTTAACATACAATAGAACAGGAGAAAGTACTTTAAGGATACCCAACCATCGAACCACTATTTTCACAAAATCCTTTTAAAGTCAGTGCCTGTCGTGCATGGAATGCACTTCCTGTTTCTGTCAGGTCCATCGAGAGCCGAGCGAGCTTCATCCTGACTTTAATCCCTCACCCATCCCACCAATACAAACCTATAAACCTGTTATATAATAAATTGTATATATATAATATATATATAATAAACTCATGTTATGTTAATTATCCACTGCATACTGTTGTATACTACTGAAAGTTGATTACCCTGAACTTTCAGCCTACTCCATTTTATTAATCAATGATTTGATCTTATCTACCTATATAATTATTCTACTTTATTAATTTCCTGTTTTTTTCTCCTAAACATTCATATTTCCATTTATAAATAAATCCTTAGTTGAATTAATGAAATTAACGTTTTGGTAGAGAGTTAGTGGGAAGGATATTTTGAATATTCTTTCCGAAGAATGGACATTGATATGTCCAAAGCTCCGCCAATTTATGTAGATGCATAACTACTATATTATCTTTAGTTTTTACAAATTGTTTTTTTTTCGTATCATATACAGTTCAATAATTATTTTCATAGTCTATATTATGTAAATTCATCTATAATTTTGCTGTATTGTAAGCTATTTTATATAAGTGTATAAGCCAGTATTATATTGTAATCTACATAAATAAAGTACTCAATCAAGCAATCTCTTCTCTCGCTCTCTCTTTATATCTCTTTTACGTCGAATCGGATTCTTTGATCAAACTGACCAAATCAATACCAATAATTATTTAGAGAGGGGAATCACAAGCTTGTTTCGACAAGGGTCGAGACAAGTTGGTTCGTTTTTAGAACACCGTCTGAGTGTGACTATTAAAAAAGTCAATCAGGAAAGCGCAACGGGGTGCCCAAGTCCTTAGGCCAGTTTCATTTGCAGTCTTGCTGGCCATTATTTTGTCGAGTGCGTGTGACAGCCGCTTTTGTTCACATGTTGCCGCCATTTTCCAGCTGTTTCCCGCGCTTTTCACCGTTCGGATTCCCTCAATTTCATCAGTTATTGACCTGTAACAGTGTCTCTCGTGATGTAATGTCTATTACATCGCTATTTCAGCGTTATTGATGTCGATAAATGACATATATCCAGGAATAACATTCTAAAAGTAATTAATACTCATAGGGCCAGTTGCACGTACGTCTGTTAATAATATGGACATTAACGCCGATTAACAAATCAGCGTTAGTTTTACGGATTCATTTCTATTCCACAAATATCAGTTAGTTTTCAATCCCGATTAAGTTTTCCGGTTAAGTAACCAAGATTATAACGGTTTCACAATCTGACAACACTGTAATTTAACCGAAAGATATTATTCTGAACAAATGACACAAAAGTGAGGTTTTGTGATTGAACGTTAACCGACTTACGTGCAACTGGGGGTCAATCAAATAGAATGTTTCACTCTCTTTAATAATATATCTTCTTCTCTTTATTCTCGTGAAACTCGGACGAAGGCAGATGCTGCTTCTATATATTTTTTCTAATTGTGGATGATGCCCACATGAGCTTTCGGCTTGAGCGTGGGTGATGGGAATTTATGAGATGATCAAAAATCCATGCCTAATCGATTGGATTCGGCGGGTTCTCTTCGAATAGTCATGGACGTTTTATCACCTCATAACTTAGTTCTTCAATTCTGTTCATATAATTCTGTAAACTATTCTTCAAAATTCACTTATCTGTTCAAATCTTAAGAATTTACAATCCACATTCAAATTACAAACATTCCATCTTTCAGAATTATTCAGATGTCAACCAAAAAGTTTAAAAAAAAGCTTCAATCTAAAATGTTCACCAGATACAGAAAAATAGATCACACAGCACACATACAAGAATTAATATTGATCTATTGTCAATGGTAATCCATTATAATATCATCAAAGAAGGAATCTCAAGCCAAATCCAAGTCAAACAATCTTTAGATTGATGTTTAGAAAAATTCTCGCTTATAGTGGAGTCCACGTTATAATGGCAGTGTTGATTAGCAATGGTATTGCTATACTTGTC